>NW_019945549.1:41663-49305 GCF_002910315.2 Salvelinus sp. IW2-2015 | reverse complement strand
TGCGGCAGGAGACCGCTGACCGTCAAAAAAAAAAAAAAACCCCATTCTAACACTTTGGGATGAATTGGAACCAGACTGCGAGCCAGGCCTAATCGCCCAACACCAGTGCCCGACCCTCACTTTGTTAATGGCGTTCTAGCGTGTCAATGGCCACTGACTATCACTTGGAGGAAGAGAGACGAAGAGGTGGTCTATGCCAATCCCGCTGACGACCATATTAGCTCAATAGTGTTCACGAGGGACAATCTATCTTCTTGCTCTATGATGCGTTGCAACTCTCTCTCTCCCGAGATAAAGTGACGTAGATGAAGGCACGTTTGTCCTATAGCAGAGTCACAACATGGGCACAGACGGTGACAGCACAACTCCATGTTTAATGCCCTATTTAGTGTGGTGATATATGCAGATGTTCGAAGAGCAGGTGGATCTACTTACTATACATTTGGTCATTTATTGTGTACTCACAGATTTCCCTCCAACTCCAACTTGCACCAGCAAATAAAATACCATTTTACATTAAACAGCAATAAATACTACAGACATGCGGATCAATACATTTCGTCGAGTAATCTCTTAGCTTAACACACATATTATTGAGTGGTTTGCAAGTTGAGGAACAGCACACAATACACACTAAGCTTCCAAAACACAGAATATCCATCCTTTACACAGATAATAATGCGAGACCAATTATTATCGTTATGTTATATCCTAAATGTCTCTCCATCAGTTAAGCACAACACCACACACACACATCATCGACAACACACACACCACACAACTTAGCGAACAACCGATCCACACTAACAAACATCATACTTAATTACGCAGCACACTTGACACACACACAAACTCACAACAAACACACACCACACACAGCGAGCAAACTTAACATGTCTGTTCGGATTTCTAAATGATAATTGCTCCTACTAACACTGCGTGCGTTCGTACCATTGATAGTCCCTATAGAGATGGGGTATCTCAAGGGAAACTATGTTTGCCAACTCGGTCTATAATATAATGTAATATGTATTTCTAAATTGGTGAAAGAGCTTGATCATCACATATATCTGGGCACATCCTACAAGCTTGGTCATTCCACTCTGGATTCATGTCTACTCTCGTTATAGTGAACCAGATAAACATGACCCTCATTGGAATTCGTTGCTGTAACACCACAGGCCATTAATACTTTTCAGTGAGTACCCCTGGCGCTCTGAACGAGTCCCTCTCTAGATATAAAGATCAACTCCTAGTTGCTGAAGGAGGGTACGAAGTGCGCACATCTTGCGAACCATATGCAGACCTCATTCCAATTGCCTGTTACGGTCAGAGTAACCAGGTGAGCAAAATAGAGGGGCATAATGGTGCCTGGGTTAGTCGGACGGAGTTGGCTCCGCTCACCTCTCTCACAAGCCTGGCTTGCGAAAGTCATGTCACCTCCTCACTCTGGCAATGTTGGGGTTTTACCGAGGTATGCCCTTGCTTGCCTTTGAGCGACCCATTTACCCATATAGATACAGCTTGCGAGGACACACACATACTTAATACGAGAGCCTCATTTTTTTTGGGCGGAGTAGCCAGTGGGGGGTCGAGGGCCCAGTCGCGTATACAAGTGCCACGAATAATCTTAGTTATATGTTACACAACATGTCTACGGCAGGCCTCTCTCGAAAACCCATGCGCACTAACAGCCTCTTTTTATTAGGTGACCAGATATGAGCGAAGTTCGTGAGACCCCGATATAACCATACACAAGCACCACAAAAACAGAAAAAGTCACCCATTGAGCGTGATGCATGGAGAACTCTCTGCAACCCCCCTCCCTTCACAAAGCACAGTCAATACTTTGTAGAGCCAGCTTTTGCAGCGAAATATTCACCCGATCTGTGCGATAGTGTACTCGGGTCCCCTGCCTGGACAAGCTCTCGTCTCTATAGTTATAGCCCAGCTGTGCAGGCGGGACTGCGTAAGCGCGCACTCTCGGCATACAGCGCCTTTGTTGCCGCATTTCTTCAAGTTAAGCGCAAGATGATCTGCTCCAGCTGCGGCTTTCCAGTTGGGGAGGCGATGCCGTCGCGATATCTCAGCGCTGTGGTGTTACAGCAATCTTTAGAGTTTTACCACAAGCTGCACAGGATTCTCCAGGATTGGTATACTTGAGCGGTGCGTGGGGGCGGTGGGGGTTGGACTAGGGCCCTTCCCAACGACATTTTAAATGGTCTTTTCTCCTGAAACCCTCTCGTGTAGTTGTTTGTGCTTTTAGTCTCAAGAACCTCAGCCTAGTGTACCTCATAGTGGGGTCATCTGTCCTGCTGGGGAAGGCCTGAGGACGGAAGAGCGCCTTCTCTCGCTCTACAGCCTAGTCTTCAAATCGTAGACCTCGTGTTGAGGGGTTCTCGTAGAGGCCCTCCCTCCTCTCTACAAGGCGCGAATTTCCCTAGTATTTAGCGCCATGCCATCATAGTTTACCCATTGTTGCAATTCCTGACAGTTCCCAGTCCCTGCCGATTGAGAAAGAGGTATACCCAAGGCCCACGCGCTGTATCGATCTTGTGACTAGCGCCACCACCATGCTTCACTGTGGGGGATTGGTATTCTCGGGTTGATAGACGTGTATTGGACCAGTGTTGCTCTCGTGCCTAGGCAGGGGTCAGCGGTTTTGGGCCCCTCTGGATGCCTCCAATACTAGAACACTCCCAAATTTAGTCAGTTCACGACTCATGTATACAAGGGGATCCGAAGTACCTTGCTTCCATATGTTTTGGGGATGTCTGCCCACCTCAATTGGGAGCAGCCTATTTTTGGTCCCGAACACCAAATGGGGTTGCTAGTACCAGTAGGAGTCTCCGAGTGTGCTCTCTGTCTCTTTTACAGTGCCAATAGTCTATTCCTATGTTGCTGGGGCCGACCACTCTTGGCCCTCGCCTTACTAGAGCACAGCCCAGCTCTTTGGAGAGTACCAGTGGAAGGTCGATGTGGACCGGCCACTCTAATAACGAGTTTCAGGTGACCTACCTGTTGGACAGATTGCTGGCGCCCCGATCTCGCGCGGTGTCCCGCTACGACATTTAGAGCGCGTCCTCAGGGTTATCTTTGGTCTCTTTGTTGCCCTCTCTGATTAATGACCCCCTTTATGTCTAGGCGCAATCGTGTGGTTTAGCAATTGTGGTGACGCCTCCAGGTCCGTTAGCAAGAGGCTCTCGTAGTACCTGGTGGGTTGTCGGAGGGCTCGCCCACTTCAATATCTTTTAACAAGCCATTCTTTCTATATGTTAGCCAGTTTGAGCGGGATAGTGCTGAGCTCCAATAGAGCGGAGGTCGAGTTTTCTCAAAGCAGCGTTTCGGATATATTATTTACCATGTGGATGAAACCTCAAACCCTGGGACTGCCCTCCTTTATAGAGTAGCTCTCCTCCACGTACCTTCTGATGTGCGCGCTGACGCTGGGTTCTGATGGGGCCCCATCCCAGCTACCCCATGTACCATGATGGCGTGTTGCCAAGTGCCCCTTCAATACAGCCTGGTGCCGCGTTGCTTACCAGGTGGGTGCCGGCCCTCGTAGGGCCTCTTCAGTAATTACGGGGTACCTGTTGGCGACGTCTGGGGGCCTTTCAGAGTACAGGCCATGTAGTATATACTGAGATTCGATGTGCACGAGAGAGATCAGGTCTGTGGGAGGCCCCTCAATACAGCTCTCGACACTTAGTAAGCGCAATTTGTGCACGACAGAGCTTGAGAGGCGTTCTCTCCTCAATTTACAGACACTCAATTATTGTGACTTAGCACTCGGTAAGGTAAGGTTTCGGAGTTTGGCACCTCCACGAATGTATCAGCTCTCTCGGGGCTTCATAGCAAAGGGGGTACCAGTTGGGGGCTGAGGCTCCTCCGTAGTGACAAGGCAACGTAAAGTGAGTGCAGTTCAGCAGGTCCCCTCATAAACTATTCCTTTTTAAGTACTCATTTTTAGAAGAATTCGTTCGATGGCCCTCAACATACAGCCAGTAATTTTTTTACACATCATATCGTTGAGATTTTCACGAATTTGGAGAGGCACTCACCATCCTTTGAGGCAGCCTCTTAGTACCAGGTGTGGTGGTCCCGAGGCCCCATCTCATCCAAATCCAGTAAACTCCAAAAGTGAAGGTGGACCGCAAGGTCCCTTACCTTAACAGCACAGTTTTACACTGGTGTGTGTAAGTGCAGTACCGCAATGGCCAATACCCCGACCCCAATACAGCCAAACGCCAAGGGGGATGAAGTCTACCATAGATGTGTGGTTTGTGAGCAGCCCATCGACATCTTAAACAACGCTCAGAGATAGGTGCCCCAGTGTGTAAGGTCGAGCCTTCGAGCGTCTCCTCTTAGGATCTATTACGAAACCCCACCACACAAAAGGTATAGGCAGTGGTGAGGGTCGAGGCCCCTTCCAGCGTTTCTAACAGAGCATAACCCCTATATAGTACCTTGTGAGTGGGTGCGATACTCGCGCACATCGACTATACCCGTAAAAAGTAGGTTTTGCCGATTACCTAGACTGTCTTAGAGGTGACCCATGTCTTATTAATTTATTGATGAATAAATATGGACCTCTTCGGAGATGAACAGCTCGTGCGAGAACGATCACCTCATGTACGAAATATTGCACAGAGTTCGATGACCGTCCATACTCTCTGCCGTGATTCAGTATCCAGTGATAAGGGGGGCTGTAAGACTTTACTCCAAGATTAATTATACAGAGCCCAGGTTACCCAGTGGGAGTCTAGCGGTTCCTCCAAAGGTACAATGCTTTCAGCACAGAATCAAGTATCCACATCTGCGATTCAGTGCCATAACATCCCATAAGAAAATACACCCATGGATTTTTACATTCAAATGTTTCCCTGCGAGGTAGAGGGGTGGCCAGCGTAGAGGCGGTCTGATTGTCTCCCCTCCATTTCCAGCGTCGCCAGGTCAGTCGAGTTCTTCGACACTGATCTCAACAAACCATTTCTGTATGGACCTCGCTTTGTGCACAGGGGCCATTGTCATGCTGAAACAGAAAATAGGCTTCCCCAAACTGTTGCTACAAAGTTGGAAGCAGAGAGTTGTCTAGAATGTCATTGTATGCTGTAGTATTAAGATTTCCCTTCACTGGAACTAAGGGGCCTAACCTGAACCATGAAAACAGACCCAGATCTTTATTCCTCCTCCACCAAACTTTACAGTTGGCACTATGCATTCGGGCAGGTAGCGTTCTCCTGGCATCCGCCAAACCCAGATTCRTCCGTCAGAATGCCAGATAGTGAAGCGTGATTCATCACTCCAGRGAATGCATTTCCACTGCTCCAGAGTCCAATGGCGGTGAACAGTTCTTGTGCTGACGTTRCTTCCAGAGGCAGTTTGGAACTCGGTAGTGAGTGTTGCAACCGAGGTCAGACGATTTTTACACGCTACCCGCTTCATCACTCGGCGGTCTCGTTCTGTTAGCTGGTGTGGTCTACCAGTTTGCGGTTGAGCCGTTGTTGCTCCTAGACGTTTCCACTTCACAATAACAGCACTTACAGTTGACCGGGGCAGCTCTAGCAGGGCAGAAATTTGACGAACTGATGTTATATTGCAGATAGATTCTAGGGTTATAGGGTTCTAGCAATATAATAGTAATAATAATAATATAATAATATAATAATAATTTCCAATCCCCCATAAATATACTCTAAAATATGTTGTACTTTATTATTTTCTCCTAGCCATCCCTTGTCTAATTGGAGTAAAATAATGAACAACAAGACTTCTACTTCAATTGTCAATGTAAATAGTCCGGTGGCCATTTGATACATTTTTTAAACAGTCTTATGGCTTGGGGGGTAGAATCTTCTTCCGGATCGGTGTCCCTTCCACGGGACGGTTGAGCTAACGTAGGCTAATACAATTAGCATGAGGTTGTAAGTAACAAGAACATTTCCCAGGACATAGACATATCTGATATTGGCAGAAAGCTTAAATTATTGTTAATCTAACTGCACTGTCCAATTTACAGTAGCTGTTACAGTACAATACCATGCTATTGTTTGAGGAGAGTGCACAAATTTGAACATGAAAAGTTATTAATAAACAAATTAGGCACATTTGGGCAGTCTTAATACACAATTTCGATTAGAAATGCAATGGTTCATTGGATCAGTCTAAAACTTTGCGCATACACGGTTGCCATCTAGTGGCCAAAATCAAAATTGCAACTGCATTTTTGAAATGTTTACAGCGAAAACACAATATGTATTTCTATTAGCTAACCACGATAGCAAAAGACTCAACCGCATATTTTCTAAAAAATTACCGCATAGGTAGCTATCACAAATTCGACCAAATAAAGATATAATTAGTCACTAACCAAGAAACAACTTCAAGCAGATGACAGTCTTATAACAGATTTATTGTATAGCATATGTTTTGTTCGAAAAATTTGCATATTTCAGGTATAATCATAGTTTTCATTGCAGCTACAATCACAATATCACCAAAGCAGCTAGATAACTGCAGAGAGCAACACGTGAAATACCTAAATACTCATCATAAAACATTTATGAAAAATCAATGGTGTACAGCAAATGAAAGACAAACATCTTGTGAATCCAGCCAATATTTCAGATTTTTTAAGTGTTTTACAGCGAAAACACAATATAGCATTAATTAGCTTACTACAATAGCCAACCACACAACCGCATTCATTCACCGCAAAGGTAGCGATAGCGAAAAAAAACAGCAAAAGATATAAATTTATTCACTAACCTTGACAAACTTCATCAGATGACAGTCCTATAACATCATATTACACAATACATATATGCTTTGTTCGAAAATGTGCATATTTAGCGGTACAAATCGTGGTTTTACAATGTGAATACGTAGTCAAAATGCTAAAAATTGTCCGGAGAAACCTTGGATAGTCACCTAATCTAATCAAATAACTCATCATAAACTTTACTAAAAAATACATGTTGTACAGCAAATGAAAGATACACTAGTTCTTAATGCAACCGCTGTGTTAGATTTTTAAAAATAACTTTAGTACGACATACAGCTTACTTATAGCGAGACAGCGCCCAAAATCAGGGCAGAAAATATTACTAAACATTTTCAACAGAAATACGAAATAACATCATAAATGGTTCCTACTTTTTGATGAGCTTCCATCAGAATGTTGTACAAGTTGTCCTTTGTCCAGAATAATCGTTGTTTGGTTGTAGAATGTCGTCTTCTCCTGTCGAATTAGCAACCAAAGCTAGCCATGTGGCACAAACGTGCCCAACTTCACATAACGCAAAGAAAAGAAAATGCCGAAAACGCAATAACTGATATAAACTGATATAACTCGTTTAAAATAACTACTTTATGATGTTTTTAACACATATATCAAATAAAATCAGAGCCGGAGATATCTAACGTCTATACGAAAGCTTTCAGAACGCAATCTGGGGTCCTTCTCGCACCTTCCAAGACAATGAAAATTCTGGTCACGTCATTCCAAAAGCTCTTGTTCGGCCTCAGATCAAGCTAGACACCCCATTCCACCTCTCACTGCCTATTGACATCTAGTGGAAGGCGTATGCAGTGCATGTAGATCCATAGATTTCAGGCAAATTAATAGGAAGGCCCTGGACCA
>NW_019945549.1:19341-41638 GCF_002910315.2 Salvelinus sp. IW2-2015 | reverse complement strand
CCCCCTCAATGGGTGTAACGTTTTTGTTGACAATGTTGATACCTGAAAGAAAAACAAACATTTTATAATGGATGATGGGATCCACCACAAATCATTTGGTTCCTGGATCTTTCACACCATTATAAGGCTGCCGTTGAGACAAGACATATCAATGACCAAGCCCAGCTCGGTAATCCCTACCCATTGTGTCGACTGGTCATTCATAATGCTTTAGCAAACGTACCTATACCAGGGCATTTGGGTAGACACAATGTAAGTAATCAAATGTCCCTCTAACTCCACTGATTGCGTCAGCTGATCCTGCAGCAATCATGGAGTCTATGAACCAGATTTATGCCATTAGCACTTGAGGCGGTGGCCGGTAGAAGTCCACGTGTGCAGTTCACCCTCACTGACGAGAAATAACATGAGCTAATCTACCTTGGGCTAAGCTTCCCTAAGTAAGCATATGAAAACAAGCAACATCCCAGACAAAGTGCTCAAAATATATAGCATTAAGAACAAGGTCATGAAATTGAAAATTTTGCTATTAACAGATACATTCATATTCTGACCTATCTCTAAAACCTCGCTTATACAATACCTTGATGATACAGTTTGTAGCAATATCAAGGTGTTAACATTTACAGGAAAGACAGAAAATCCAGTGGTGGAGGTGTTGCTGTTTATATTCAGAACCACATTCCTGTAAAGATTAGAGAGGATCTCACTAAATACTGTTGAGTATTTATGCTTACAGGTTCATCTTGCCCACCTAAAGCCCATTCTTGTGGGAAGCTGCTATAAACACCATGTTACAATTCAGTTATCTGATAACATATATGTAAATTATAGAGTATATCAACAGAGAGTGGGATATTGTCGCGGTATGTTAAATTATGACTGCTTTTCATTTCAATGCTTCCCACTCAAGAAAAAAGCTCAACTGTAACCAGTGCCTGCACCCTGGTTTTTGTGTTATCGGTCAACATACCAGGTAGTTACAAACAGCTACAGGAATGAAATCATCAACATGTATTGATTCACATCTTCTAATTGTGCTGCAGATGCCCTATTACAGGGGCTGATCACTGGCTTACTGGCTCTTCCATGCCGTCCCTAGGAGGGTTGCATCAGTTGAGTGGTGAGTCTCTGATGGATCTTCCTGTCCGGGTTGGCGCCCCCTCGGGTTCGTGCCGTGGGAACTTTGTGCTATACTCACCTGTCTCAGGTAGTAAGTTCGTGGATTGAAAATATCCCTTTGGTGTGGGCCTGTCTTTGGCAAAAGTGGGTCTTATATCCTGGCCTCGTTGCCATCCGGCGGGATAGTCAGGACGGGGCCACGTGTCCCCGACCCTCCTGTCTCAGTCTCCAGTAATTATGCTGACAAAGTTTATGTGTCGGGGGGCTAGGCAGTCTGGTATATCTGGGATTTATCCTTCTTATCCGATTCCTGTGTGAATTTAAGTGTGCTCTCTCTAATTCTCTCTCTCTTCTCTCTTCTCTTCTCTTTTCTCTTGGAACCTAACCCTAGGACCATTGCCTCAGGCTACCTTGCCTTGATGGACTCCCCTTGCTGTCCCCATCCCCTTCATGCTGCTGCTCCCAGTTTTCAACTGTTCTGCCTTGTGGTTATGGAATCCTTTGAACCTTGTTCACCGAACGTGCTACCTTCCAGACCTGCTGTTTTTCGACTCTCAGTCCCTCTGTCTCTAACTCTGGAATGATAAACGGCCATGAAAAAGCCAACTGACATTTACTTCCTGAGGTGCTGACCTGTTGCACCCTCTACAACCACTGTGATTATATATTTGACCCCTACCTGGTCATCTATGATGGACAAGCGACTGGCCACCCTCAGAAGCTTGGTTCCTCTCTAGGTAATCTTCCTAGGTTCCATCCATTCTGTTTCTCCTACCACCTCTTCTACATCTGCAGTGCTGCTGTTTGGGTTTGAGGCTGGGTTTCTGGATAGCACTTGTGACCAATGCTGATGTAAAAAGGGCTTTATAAATACATTGATTGATCAATATGATTGAAAGCAGTATCTAGATCCATCGGCGAGTATCACAATATAGTAGCCATATCTAGATAACCAAAGTTCCAAAAGGCTGGGCCTAATTAGCGTATAAGAGGGGTCATAAAAGTTTGTAGTGATTCTTGTCAGGACCCCGGTGCCGAGAAACAGTCAACAATAATGTCAGATACCAGAAGATGAGGCAGACCAGCAGTACTAGAAGATGGGGTTTAATTAAAGAACAAAATCTTCAGGCAAAGAAACTAAATCCCAAATGTCCAAAAATAAGCAAGAGCACAAAATGGAAATCCTCCAAAATACAAAAGAAACTCCACAAAGTGGTAAAAAACAGCAGGAAAACAAACCTCAAAAGCTACTCAATAACACACAAGAACTAACCAGAAACCTTCCGGAAGTATGGAAAAACTCCAACAGAGAAATATCTAAATAAAACAAGGCCTTTGGCTGGGGCTGGTGCTAACTTACAACACTGAGACAGGAACTGAGGAAGCCACACAGGGTTAAATATAACAAGTGAATGACCTACAGGTGCAAACAATAATTTAGTCAGCAAGAAAACAAAAGGTACAATAAAAAGTGTGCAACGGACATCTAGTACCGAACCCGAACAGGTCTTGGCCAAAAACCTGAAGAATCCCTCCTGGAACGGCTCCTGACGTTCCTACAGCCTTCTCAGTGGAGGGTCCTATAATCTGACGAATTAGGTCAGGGTTTCCAGTATGTTCCTTGCAGGAACCCACCCCCCTTGTGAGCGCTCCTCGGGACCGTAGCCTTCCCAGTCCACAGATACTGCCAGGACCGCTCACCCGGCTGAATCCAGTATCCGGTGGACGGTTATAAGCCGAACTGGCCACCTGATGACACGGCGAGGGGAGGTCTTGCCTGCCGGGATAAGGGGAGAAAAACCAAAACAGTTTTAATAAAGACAATTTGTGGAAATGTTGGATTGATCTTAAAGGATCTGGTAGTGCAGGCGAAAAAGTAACGGGAATGAC
The DNA here is from genome assembly GCF_002910315.2 of Salvelinus sp. IW2-2015. Taxonomy (NCBI): domain Eukaryota; kingdom Metazoa; phylum Chordata; class Actinopteri; order Salmoniformes; family Salmonidae; genus Salvelinus; species Salvelinus sp. IW2-2015. The sequence goes on along the minus strand of NW_019945549.1, from coordinate 38,626 downwards.
TTCTCCTGGCCAATCTTAAAGGACCGATGAACCTCTGGACAGCTTGCGAGACTCCACCCGTAGTGGTAAAGTTCTTAGTTGAAAGCCATACCCTCTGGCGCGGTTACGGTTAGGACCGGAGCACGTCGGGTGCTTGTCTTGTACTGCTGAGAGGAACGCAGAAGATTAAGACGTCTTCGTCCAGTAAGCCGACAGCGTCTGATGAACCTCGAGGCTGAAGGCACTCTGACTATCTGCTACCTGGTCGGGAACAATAGAGGCGCATAGCCAAGAGACATTTGACAATTCATGCGGATATACCAGTGGAGGAGGAGCACAAGTGTGTTGTGCGCGTACTCGCCCAAACAATGAAGGATACCATGTGGACGGGTTGTTGGAAACATGCATCTGAGGTGGTTTCCAGCTCCTGATCACCTCTCAGTTTGCATTGACTCCGGATGGTTAACCCTAGAAGACAAACTGGCCGTGGCCCCTATGAGTTGCTAGAAGCCTTCCAAAACCTTTGAGCGAACTGGGGACTCTGTCGGAAACATATCTTGCGGAATTCCCAAGACCTCGGAACAACATGGTTAATCAAACTCAGCTGTTTCCTTAGGCAGAAAGGAATTTGGTCAAGAACAAACCTGGCCGCCTTAGAAACCTTGGTCGATGATGACTAAGGATCGGCTAGTATTACCATGGACGGAGGAAGCCAGTAATAAAGTCCAACGAGATATGGGACCAGGGTCGGTAGAGAATAAATAGAGGGTGAAGAGTCCTTGAGGGCGGAGTTGAGAAGATTTGGCAGCACTGGGCAGCACCACTGGAACAGGCCTGACCGAAAGTGGCAACGTCTCTTTATTGGGCCACCAGACTTTACGCTGGATGAACTCCAAGGTGCGACCTACGCCCGGGTGACAGGTTGAGGCGAGAGGATGCCCCCACAGGAAGGACTTGGGGACCTTGCTGCCTTTGGAACAAACAACCAATTACAGGACCTCCTCCAGGGCCGGTTCGATGGCTTGAGCTTGTTCACGTATCCTCCACTTGCCCACGAGATCGGAGCCACGATCTACGGCCGGATAGGACATTCATGTCAGTATCTTCTCGAAATGGCAGAGAGTAGATTCGTGACAAGGCGTCCGCGTTGAGATTCTTCGACCCGGGTCTATAGGTGAGGATAAAACTAAATCGGCTGAAGAAAAAGACCAATCGAGCTTGCTGAGTTCAACGCTGTCGCCTGGACTGGACCCTATACTCCCAGATTTTTGTGTCGTAAAGCACTTTGAAACGGTTGAGACCCCCTCGAGTCAGGGTCTCCATTCCTTCCAATGCCATCTTAACCGTAGGATTCATGATCCCCCACATCGTAATCCTGCTCGGCCGGGTAAGCCGGTTGAGAGAAGAAGGCGCAAGTAAGCTTCTTGGTCTTCAACCCCTCTAGACAGGACAAGCCTCCAACCCACCTTCTGATTGCGTCTACCCTCCCACCACAAAAAGGTTCATCCGCCTTGGTAGTGTAGTGATGGGAGCAGAGAGGATGCGCTGCTGAGGTCCTTGGGAAGGCCGTCTCAGCTTCTCTTCCCCACAGAAACTTGTGGTGGCCACCTTGGTACAGCTGAGAGAAGGGGCTTGCCACCGAGCTGAAAGTTCTTGATTGAACTCGTAAAAGTTGTGAAGCCCAGAAAACGCTGAACTTCCTTAACGGATTGCGGGGTGGGCCAATCCCGCTAACGCCCCTTACCTTCTTGGGGTCCATCTGAACTCGACGGTTCCACATAAATACCCAGGAATTTATCGAAGGAATGGAATTCAACTTCCGGCTTAACGTACCAAATGGCCTGTCTACTCTCTCTTCTCTGGTAGAGACACAAGCCATTTGTACGTTAAGCCGGAAAAGTGTGAATTCCATTCCTCTCGAGTACAATTCCTGGGATTTATAGTGGAACCCGGTCGAGTCCAGATGGACCCCAAGAAGGTAGGGGCGGTAGCGGATTGGCCCACCCCAAGTCCGTTAAGGAAGTTCAGCGTTTCCAGGGCTTCCACAACTTTACCGCAAGTTCAACAAGAACTTCAGCTCGTTGGCAGCCCCTCTCTCAGCTGTAACCAAGGGTGGCAACACAAGGTTTCTGTGGGGAAGAGAAGCTGAGACGCCTTCCAAGGACTCAAGCAGCGCATCCTCTCTGCTCCCATCCTGACACTACCAACGGCGGATGAACCTTTTGTGGTGGAGGTAACGCATCAGAGGTTGGGTTGGAGCTGTCCTGTCTCAGAGGGTGAAGACAAGAACTTCATCCTTGCGCCTTCTTCTCTCACCGGCTTCCCGGCCGAGAGGAATTACGATGTGGGGGATCTGAACATCCTAGCGGTTAAGATGGCAGGAAATGGAGACACTGGCTCGAGGGGGCTTCTCAACCGTTTCAAGTGCTTACGGACCACAAAAATTCTGGGAGTAATTCCAGAGGCAGCGGTTGAACTCCAGACAAGCTCGATGTCTCTTTTCTTCAGCCGATTTCAGTTTATCCTCACCTATAGACCCGGTCGAAGAATCTCAAACCGGACGCCTTGTCACGAATCTACTCGTCCTGCCATTTCGAGAAGATACTGACATGACTGTCCTTCCGGCGCTAAGATCGTGGCTCCATCTCGTGGCAAGTGGAGGATACCGTGAAACAAGCTCAAGCCATCGAACCGGGCCCTGGAGGAGGTCCTGCTAATCGGTTGTTTGTTCCCAAGGCAGCAAGGTCCCAAGTCTTCTGTGGGGGCACTCCTCTCGCCTCACCTGTCACCCGGCGTAGGTCGCACCTTGGAGTTCATCCAGCGTAATTCTGGTGGCCACCATAAAAGAAGACGTTGCCACTTTCGTCAAGGCCTGTTCCGTGTGCTGCCAGGGCAAATCTTCTCACCTCCGCCCTCAAGGACTCCTTCACCCTCTATCTATTCCCCACGACCCTGTCCCATATCTCGTTGGACTTTATTACTGGCCTTCCTCCGTCCCATGGAATACTACGATCCTAGTCATCATCGACAGGTTTTCTAAGGCGCCAGGTTTTGTTCCCTTGACCAAATTACCTTCTGCCAAGAAACAGCCTGAGTTTGGTGATTAACCATGTGTTCCGAGTCTTTGGGATTCCGCAAGATATGGTTCCGACAGAAGTCCCCAGTTCGCCTCAAGGTTTGGAAGGCCTTCTGCCAACTCATAGGGGCCGCCAGTTTGTCTTGGTACCATCCGGAGTCCAATGGCCAAACTGAGAGGATGAATCAGGAGCTGGAAACCACCCTCAGATGCATGTGTTCCAACAACCCGTCCACATGGTCATCCTTCATGTTTGGGCCGAGTACGCGCACAACACCTTTGCTCCTCCTCCACTGGTATATCCCCGCATGAGTGTCAGTTTGGCTATGCGCCTCTATTGTTCCCGGACCAGGAGGCAGAAGTCAGAGTGCCTTCAGCCTCGAGGTTCATCAGACGCTGTCGGCTTACGTGGAAGAAGCACGTCTTAATCTTCTGCGTTCCTCTCAGCAGTACCCAACGACAAGCCAACAGACGTCGCCTCCCGGTCCTACCCTGTACCCCGGCCAGAGAGTATTGCTCTCAACTAAAACTTACCACTACGGGTGGAGTTCTCGCAAGCTGTCCCAGAGGTTCATCGGTCCCTTTAAGATTCCAGGAGAGTCAATCCCGTTACTTTTCGCCTGCACTTACCCAGATCCCTTAAGATCAATCCAACATTTCACATTTCTTTATTAAAACCTGTTGTTTTTTCTCCCCTTATCCCGGCAGGCAGACTCCCCCTCCGCCCCGTGTCATCGGGGCCAGTCGGCTTATACCTCCACCGGATACTGGATTCCCGCGGGTGCAGCGGTCCTGGCAGTATCTGGTGGACTGGGAAGGCTACGGTCCCGAGGAGCGCTCCTGGGTTCCTGCCAAGGACATACTGGACCCTGACCTCATTCGTCAGTTCAGGACCCTCCACCCTGAGAAGGCTGGGTAGGAACGTCAGGAGCCGTTCCTAGGAGGGGGATTCTGTCAGGTTTTGGCCAAGGACTGTTCGGGTTTCGGTCACTAGATGTCCCCATTGCACCTTTTTTGTACCTTTTGGTTTTCTTGCTCTAATTATTGTTTGCACCTGTAGGTCATTCCCTGTTAGTATTTAAACCCTGTGTGTGTTCCTCAGTTCCTTGCTCAGTGTTTGTAAGTTAGCACCCAGCCCAGCCAAGCCTTTTTTTATTTAGATATTTCTCTTGTTGGATTTCCAGAGTTTTCCTGGTTTAGTCTGTGTGTTATTTGATAGTCTTTTGAGGTTTGTTTTTCCCTGCTGTTTTTTACCACTTTGTGGAGTTTCTTTTGTATTTTGGAGGATTTCCATTTTGTGCCTCTGGCTTTATTTTTGGACATTGTGGATTTAGTTTCTTTGCCTGAAGATTTTGTTCTTTAATTAAAACCACCATCTCTAGTACTGCTGTGTCTGCCTCATCTTCTGGGTTCTGACGAATATTAGTGACTGTTTCTCGCACCGGGTCCTGACAAGAATCACTACAAAACATATTGTATGACCTCTTATACGCTATATAGGCCCAGCCTTTGAACTTTGGTTATCCTAGATATGGCTACTATATTGTGATCACTACAGCGATGGATCTAATACTGCTTTCAATCAATTGATCAATCAAATGTATTTATAAAGCCCTTTTACATCAGCCATCACAAAGTGCTATACAGAAACCCAGCCTAAAACCCCAAACAGCAGCAATGCAGATGTAGAAGCACGGTGGCTAGGAAACAGATGGCAGGAACCTAGGAAGATACCTAGAGAGGAACCAAGCTCGAGGGGTGGCCAGTCCTCTGGTCCATCATAGATGACCAGTAGGGTCAAATAATAATAATCACAAGTGGTTGTAGAGGTGCAAACAGTCAGCACCTCAGGAGTAAATGTCAGTTGGCTTTCATGGCCGATCATTCAGAGTTAGAGACAAGAGGACTGAGAGTCGAAAACAGCAGGTCTGGGGCAGTGTAGCACGTTCGGTGAACAGGTCAGGATTCCATAACCACAGGCAGAACAGTTGAAACTGGAGCAGCAGCATGACCAGGTGGACTGGGGACAGCAAGGAGTCATCAGGCCAGGTAGTCTGAGCATGGTCCTAGGCTTAGGTCCTCCAAGAGAAAGAGAAAGAGAGAAAGAGAGAGAGAATTAGAGAGAGCACACTTAAATTCACACAGGACACCGGATAAGACAGGATAAATACTCCAGATATAACAGACTGACCCTAGCCCCCCGACACAAACTTTGCAGCATAAATACTGGAGACTGAGACAGGAGGGTCGGGAACACTGTGGCCCCGTCCGACTATCCCCCCGGACATGGCCAACGAGGCAGGATATAACGCCACCCACTTTGCCAAAGCACAGGCCCCACACCACTAGAGGGATATTCTCAACCACCAACTTACTACCCTGAGACAAGGCTGAGTATAGCCCACAAAGATATCCCCACGGCACGAACCCGAGGGGGCGCCCAACCCGGACAGGAAGATCACATCAGAGACTCAACCCACTCAATGATGCACCCCTCCTAGGGACGGCATGGAAGACACCAGTAAGCCAGTGACTCAGCCCCTGTAATAGGGCACATTTCTGCAGCATTAGGAAAGATGTGATCAATACATGTTGATGATTTCATTCCTTGTGCTGTTTGTAACTACCCTGTATGTTGACCGATAACCCAACCAGGTTGCAGGCACTGTTACAGGTTGAAGCTTTTTCTTGAGTGGGAAGCTTGATGAAACCAGTCAATATTTAAATCACCAACAAAATATTCCTCTCTGTTGATATCACATACATTATAATTTCACATATGTTATCCAGAATACTGATTGTAAGCACTTGGCTGTCTATAGCAGTCCCACCAGAATGGGCTTTAGGTGAGGCAGATGAACCTGTAGCCATAAATACTTCAACAGTTTAACGTGAGATCCTCTCTAATCTTTACAGGAATGTGGTTCTGAATATAAACAGCAACACCTCCACCACTGGTTTCTGTCTTTCCTGTAAATGTTATAACCTTGTATTGCTACCACTGTATCATCAAAGGTATTGTATAAGCGATTCAGAGATAGTCAGAATATGAATGTCATCTGTTACTAGCAATTATTCATTTCATGAACCTTGTTTCTTAAGCATATATTTTGAGCACTTTTCTGGGATGCTTGCTTGTTTTCATTGCTTTACTGGAAGCTTAGCCCAAGTAGATTAGCTCATGTTATTTCTGTCAGTGCAGGGTGAGCTGCACACAGTGGACTTCCTACCAGGGCCCACCGCCTCAGTGCTAAGCATAAATCTGGTTCATAGACTCATGATTGCTGCAGGAATCAGCTGACGCATTCAGGGCAGTTAGAGGGACAAACATTTGATTACTTACATTGTGTCTACCAATGCCCCTGGTATAAGGTACGTTTGCTAAAGCATTATGATGACTCAGCGACACAATGGTAGGGATAACCGAGCTGGGCTTGGGTCATTGATATGTCCTTGTCTCAACGCAGCCTTATAATGGTGTGAAAAGATCCAGGAACCAAATGATTTGGGTGGATCCCATCATCCATATAAAATGTTTGTTTTTCTTTCAAAGGTATCAACATTGTCAACAAAGTTACACCCATTGAGCTGTAATAATCACGTAGCCAGTTATGAAGAGAAAGAATCCTGCTAAAGCATTCAATGACCGATTCGGAGAGGGCACAGGGCCATATATGGTGGGTATTTTATTAGTGTCTAGCAGAGAGTCAAACAGCTCTTTAAAATCCAGTTTAAACTTTTCAGAGCTGCCTTTCATAATGTCATTAAAGCCCACATGGACTACAATAGAATCGATGTCCATTTCCTGGCCTAGTACATTCGGGAGCAGCTTAGCAATGTAATTTACTCGAGCTCCGCATAGAACATTGTTTTTTGCACCAGAGAAACATTGTACAACATAGTAACTCTTCCATGAACGCCCAATCAGGCTGGAGAAGGACGAGGAAAATCCGCCCACTCACACCCTTCACAGGATGGTGACGCCCCGTCACAGACAGGGACTGAAGGTTGCCGACGTCGGCTTCGAAATCATAGTGGGATTAGGCACAACAGCCGCAGACAGAGGTATAGTCATTGAGAGCGGCTCCTGAATCCCCCGTGTGGTTAGCGGATGCACTAAAGAAAAACTTATATATAATATATTTGTATACACCCCCCCCCCCAAAAAAAAACATGTACAGTTGAAGTCGGATGTTTACATACACCTTAGCCAAAACATTTAAACTCAGTTTTTCACAATTCCTGACATTTAATCCTAGTAAAATTCACTGTCTTAGGTCAGTTAGGATCACCACTTTATTTAAGAATGTGAAATGTCAGAAATAGTAAGAATTATATAATTTCAGCTTTTATTTCTTTCATCACATTCCAGTGGGTCAGAAGTTACATACACTCAATTAGTATTGGTAGCATTCTCTTTACATTGTTTAACTTGGGTCAAATGTTTCGGGTAGCCTTCCACAAGCTTCCCACAATAAGTTGAATTTTGGCCCATTCTCCTGACAGAGCTGGTGTAACTGAGTCAAGTTTGTAGGCCTCCTGTCTCGACACGCTTTTTCAGTTCTGCCACAAATGTTCTATTAGGATTGAGGTCAGGGCTTTGTGATGGCCACTCCAATACCTTGACTTAAGCCATTTTGCCACAACTTTTGAAATATGCTTGGGGTCATTGTCCATTTGGAAGACCCATTTCGACCAAGCCTCACTTCCTGACTGATGTCTTGAGATGTTGCTTCAATACATCCACATCATTTTCCTCCTCATTATGCCATCTATTTCTGAAGTGCACCAGTCCCTCCTGCAGCAGGCACCCACAACATGATGCTGCCACTCTCATGCTTCACAGTTGGATGGTGTTCTTCAGCTTGCAAGTCTCCCCCTTTGACCGCCAAACATAACATATGGTCATTATGGCCAAACAGTTATATTTTTGTTTCATCAGACCAGAGGACATTTCTCCAAAAAGAACGATTTTGTCCCCATGTGCAGTTGCAAACCTAGTCTGGCTTTTTTATGGCGTTTTGGAGCAGTGAGCGGCCTTCAGGTTGATTCATATAGGACTCTTTTACTGTGGATACAGATACTTTTGTACCTCTTCCTCCAGCATCTTCACAAGAGTCCTTTTCTGTTGTTCGGATTGATTTGACAAAAGTAGTACAAGTATGTACAAACATACATGGTATGTTCATCTCTAGGAGACAGAATGCATCTCCTTCCTGAGCGGTAATGACGGCTGCGTGATCCCATGTGTTTTTACTTGCGCACTATTGTTTGTACAGATGAACGTGGTACTTTCAGGCGTTTGGAAATTGCTCTCAAGGATGAATCAGACTGGTAAAGGTCTACAATTTTTTTATGAGGCTGATTTCTTTAGATGTTCCATGATGTCAAGCAAAGAGCACTGAGTTTGAAAGTAGGCCTTGAAATACACTCCACAGGTACACCTCCAATTGACTCAAATTATGTCAATTAGCCTATCAGAAGCTTCAAAAAGCCATAACATCATTTTCTGTAATTTTCAAGCTGTTTAAAGGCACAGTCAACTTAGTGTATGTAAACTTTTGACCCACTGGAATTGTGATACAGTGAGTTATAAGTAAATTATCTGTCTGTAAACAATTGTTGGAAAAATTACTTGTTTTCTCACAAAGTAGATGTCCTAACTGTCTTGCCAAAACTATAGTTATTGTTAAAACTTCTACTTGGTCACAATCCCGGATCCGGAGCATCCTCATCAGTAAAAAGCTGACTAGCATAGCCTAGCATAGCGCCACAAGTAAATACTAGCATATAAATATCATGAAATACAAGTCAAGACACCAAATAAGATACACATCTTGTGAATCCAGCCATCATTTCCGATTTTTGAAATTTTTACAGCGAAAACACAATATGTATTTCTATTAGCTAACCACGATAGCAAAAGACTCAACCGCATATTTTTTCTAAAAATTACCGCATAGGTAGCTATCACAAATTCGACCAAATAAAGATATAATTAGTCACTAACAAGAAACAACTTCAAGCAGATGACAGTCTTATAAACAGATTTATTGGTATAGCATATGTTTTGTTCGAAAAATTTGCATATTTCAGGTATAAATCATATGTTTACATTGCAGCTACAATCACAAATATCACCAAAGCAGCTAGAATAACTGCAGAGAGCAACGTGACCAAATACTCATCATAAAACATTTATGAAAAATACATGGTGTACAGCAAATGAAAGACAAACATCTTGTGAATCCAGCCAATATTTCAGATTTTTTAAGTGTTTTACAGCGAAAACACAATATAGCATTATATTAGCTTACTACAATAGCCAACCACACAACCGCATTCATTCACCGCAAAGGTAGCGATAGCGAAAAAACACCAAAAGATATAAATTTATTCACTAACCTTGACAAACTTCATCAGACCATCTATAACATCATATTACACAATACACATATATGCTTTGTTCGAAAATGTGCATATTTAGCGGTACAAATCGTGGTTTTACAATGTGAATACGTAGTCAAAATGCTAAAAATTGTCCGAGAAACCTTGGATAGTCACCTAATCTAATCAAATAACTCATCATAAACTTTACTAAAAAATACATGTTGTACAGCAAATGAAAGATACACTAGTTCTTAATCAACCGCTGTGTTAGATTTTTAAAAATAACTTTAGTACGACATACAGCTTACTTATAGCGAGACAGCCCAAAATCAGGGCGCAAAATATTACTAAACTTTTCAACAGAAATACGAAATAACATCAAAATGTGTTCCTACTTTTGATGAGCTTCCATCAGAATGTTGTACAAGTTGTCCTTTGTCCAGAATAATCGTTGTTTGGTTGTAGAATGTCGTTCTTCTCCTGTCGAATTAGCAACCAAAGCTAGCCATGTGGCACAAACGTGCCCAACTTCACATAACGGCAAAGAAAAGAAAATGCCGATATAACTCGGTTGTTAAAATAACTACTATTTGATGTTTAACACATATATCAAATAAAATCAGAGCCGGAGATATCTAACGTCTATACCGAAAGCCAGAACGCAATCTGGTCCTTCTCGCACCTTCCAAGACAATGAAAATTCTGGTCACGTCATTCCAAAAGCTCTTGTTCGGCCTCAGATCAAGCTAGACACCCCATCCACCTCACTGCCTTGACATCTAGTGGAAGTATGCAGGCATGTAGATCCTAGAGTTCAGCAAAAATAGAAGCCGCAGAGACCCATCGATCACTCTTGCAGAGTTTGCGCCAACTGAGCTGTTTTACTCACCAGATATAAATTCAAAAGCGTTTTAGAAACTAGCAGAGTGTTTCTACTCCAATAGTTAATAATAATATGCATATTGTACAAGCAAGAATTGAGTACGAGGCCAGTTTAATTTGGGAAAGATTTTTTACAAAGTTGAAAATAGCGGCCCCCCCATTGTTAACAAAAAAATTGTTGTGGAAGTGGTTTGAAAGCGAGTTTTAAGATGACTCCAACCTAAGTGTATGAAACTTCTGACTTCAACTGAAATTTTTTTGGCTTCTTGGGCCCCAACGGGCCTTGCTCAATTGGAGCAAGACAAAGGAGTGATCGTGACTACAGGAAAAGACGGGCCCGGAATTAACATTGGGGGCTGAGTGTAGTGGGTTGAGAGTTTTCCGTTCCTTGGTGTCCACATCACCAACAAACTATCATGGGCCAAAAACACACCAAGACAGTCCTTGAAGAGGGAACGACAAAACCTTTTCCCCCTCAGGAGACTGAAAAGATTTGGCATGGGTCCCCAGATCTCAAAATTATTACAGCTGCACCATCTAGAGCATATATGTCAGAGTCAAGGCCCCGCCGGCCACATCCGGCCCGCAGAAGGTTTTTTTACGCCCCCTGGGATGATCGTTGATTTATATTAGACCGGCGCGCCGACAGACCGAGCAAGCGGCAGCCCGCAGATCTTTGTACACCAGCACCAATAACTACATTTCCCAACATGCAATCGTGACGCACACCGCAGCAGTAGGCTTGCTTCATTTCAAGTATTTATTGGCACAAGCAGTCGTCAGCATCACAGTAAAATTTAACTTTCAGATACGCCATCAAAATGGGTCAAAACGGTGAGTGGACACTGAGAAACCGTGGGGTTTCAAACAATAGGTGGGGAGTCGAGTATATGTTCACGGAGGAGCTGAAAACCTGTGTGTCTTCTTTGGGAAAGAGTGCTTGGCGGTACTGAAAGAGTATAATCTGAGACGACATTTATGAAACGAAAACACGCGGACAAAAACAAGAAAGCCAAATCACAAAATGCCAGGCTGCTGTCAAGGCCAGTTTTATTGGCAGAAGAGATCGCTAAATCAGCCCGGCCATTTACGGAGGGGATTTCATCAAAAACTGCATGATTAAAGTTATGTTGACGAAGTTTGCCCAGAAAAAAAGGCAACTCTTTTTAAATGTGAAGTCTGAGCAGAAAACACATTGCCGAGGAGAGTAGACCAGTTGTCCATCAATCTAAAAGAGCAGCTTGTGAAAAAGGGAAAAGATTTCATTGCATATTCCTTGGCTGTGGATTGAGAGCACCGACATTTCTGACATTGCCCAGTTGTCAATTTTCATCCGCGAGTGGACTCCAGCCTAAGCGTGACAGAGGAGTTTTTTTGGCTTTACGTCCTATGCATGCGCACAACTACGGGCTCATGATTTGTATTGAAGAGGTGTCAAGATTGTTAATGAGATTGGAGCTGCCTTGGGAAAAAACTCGTGGGTTTGACAACCGACGGCAGCACCTGCGATGTGTGGACACAGGAGCGGACTGTGGCGAAGATACCGGGAAAAAGATGCAAGAGGAAAACAACGCGACAGTGAGCTGAACATGCTTTTTCATGTGTATCATACACCAGAAGCGTTGTGCGGTAAAGCCTTTAAAAATGGAGCATGTAATGAGCATCATCTACCGGCACAGTTAACTTTATCAGAGAGCCAAAGGTTATTGAAATCACCGCCAGTTCAAGGCATTTCTACGGAGTTAGAAACGGAGCATGGTGATTTGCCTTATCACACAGAGTTGCGATGGCTAAGCCAGGGAAAGGTGCTTCAAAGATGTTTCGAGCTTCGTGAGGAGATTTGTTCTGTTCTTGGACAGCAAAGGAAAAGACACAACACAAACTCCGAGACGAAATTTTTGTGTGAAATGGCTTTTCTGTGTGACATTACGAGTCATCTGAATGCAATGAACTTGCAGCTGCATGGGTCGATCATGTCATCTCTGATATGTACAGTACAGTGAAGGCATTTTAAAACCAAACTGACTCTGTGGGAGACGCAGATGCGGAAAGAAAATTTGAGCCACTTTCCCAGCTGCCAGACCATGAAAGAGAAGCTCTCTACCAGTGCGTTCGCCGAGCCCGCACAGTTGGCTGATTAAAATAGGTATGCTTGCCGCTGACTTTCGACGCCGATTTGCTGACTTTGAAGCACAAAAAGCAGTTGGAAACTGCTCGGGTAACCCATTTGCTGTTGACGTGGAAAGCTCACCACCAAACCTCCAAATGGAGTTGATTGACCTCCAATGCAATGATGCACTGAGGGCAAAAATATGCGGCAGTGGTGCTGCGGAGTTCGCCGTTTCCCTCCCCGACACAATGCCCCAGCTGCGCATTCAGGCTGCTTCAAACGTTGTCTATGTTTGGCAGCACATACCTGTGTGAACAACTGTTTTCTTTGATGAACCCTGGAACAAAAACATCACACAGAAGTCGACTCTTACTGCTGAACACCTCCACTCAATTCTGAGGATTTCCTCAGCTCAGAGCCTTACCGTCCGAACATTGATGAACTTGTGGAAAAGATGGGACACCACCAAGTATCACCCTCAACCTCAAACAAGTGAAACATTTACTGTTGCAATCACATATTTAGAGTTTTACTCAGTTCAAGTTTAAAAGTTAAAGTTTAATTATTTGTTTTTCACTGCATGTTACTTCTCCTTAAACAAGTGTTGTTTTTGATTAATTAGATTTTTGCACTTTATTTTATTGTTATTTCAATCCAATTATATTAAAAATATTTCAGTTGAGTGAATGATAGAAAAAATTGCTATTATTGTTTTTTTTCTTTGAAGTTAAATTTAGCCCACTTTTGCTAAAATAGAAAAATATAGGCTACTGCACTGGTGCTGAATACCGGTTTTCTTCATTTAATGTTCATGTTTATGGGGATTTTTATATAAAGGAAATTTGTCTTTTGTGTCTGTTGAAAAATTAAAGATTACTGACAGAAGCCATAAGAAAATATATTGCTTTATTTTATCTGATCATATTGGAATATATTTGTTCAGGTTTTCAGTAGGTTCAATTAGGTTCACTAGACTATATGCATCATTTAAAAAATTTTCAATGAAACATTCGAACAGTCCGGCCCTCGGCTTTGTAGCTAAATTTTTTATTTGGCCTCCGTCCATTTGACTTGACACCCCTGATCTAGAGCATCCTGACCGGTTGCATCACTGCCTGCGTATGGCAACTTGATCGACCAGTCTGACATCTGCAAGTGGAAATGTGAAAGAATGTAGGAGAATATCACACAATAGATCTGGTAAAAGAATAATACAAAGAAAAAAACCAACCATTCTTTTGTATTTTTTTGTATCATCCATATTTGATAATGCAGAGAAAGGCCACAATGTAGTTATCCAGCAAAAATCGGAAATGATGGCTGGATTCACAAGATGTGTATCTTTCATTTGGTGTCTTGGACTTGTGATTTCATGATATTTATATGCTAGTATTTACTTGTGGCGCTATGCTAGGCTATGCTAGTCAGCTTTTTTACTGATGAGGATGCTCCCGGATCCGGGATTGTGACCAAGTAGAAGTTTTTAACAAACTAAACTATAGTTTTGGCAAGACAGTTAGGACATCTACTTTGTGCATGACACAAGTAATTTTTCCAACAATTGTTTACAGACAGATAATTTCACTTATAACTCACTGTATCACAATTCCAGTGGGTCAAAAGTTTACATACACTAAGTTGACTGTGCCTTTAAACAGCTTGGAAAATTACAGAAAATGATGTTATGGCTTTTGAAGCTTCTGATAGGCTAATTGACATAATTTGAGTCAATTGGAGGTGTACCTGTGGATGTATTTCAAGGCCTACTTTCAAACTCAGTGCCTCTTTGCTTGACATCATGGGAACATCTAAAGAAATCAGCCTCATAAAAAAATTGTAGACCTCTACCAGTCTGATTCATCCTTGAGAGCAATTTCCAAACGCCTGAAAGTACCACGTTCATCTGTACAAACAATAGTGCGCAAGTATAAACACCATGGGATCACGCAGCCGTCATACCGCTCAGGAAGGAGATGCATTCTGTCTCCTAGAGATGAACATACCATGTATGTTTGTACATACTTTGTACATACTTTGTGCAAATCAATCCCAGAACAACAGAAAAGGACCTTGTGAAGATGCTGGAGGAAAGAGGTACAAAAGTATCTGTATCCACAGTAAAACGAGTCCTATATYGACATAACCTGAAAGGCCGCTCACTGCTCCAAAACCGCCATAAAAAAGCCAGACTACGGTTTGCAACTGCACATGGGGACAAAGATCGTTCTTTTTGGAGAAATGTCCTCTGGTCTGATGAAACAAAAATATAACTGTTTGGCCATAATGACCATTGTTATGTTTGGCGGTCAAAGGGGGAGACTTGCAAGCTGAAGAACACCATCCCAACTGTGAAGCATGAGAGTGGCAGCATCATGTTGTGGGGGTGCCTGCTGCAGGAGGGACTGGTGCACTTCAGAAATAGATGGCATCATGAGGAGGGAAAATGATGTGGATGTAGTGAACAACATCTCAAGACATCAGTCAGGAAGTGAGGCTTGGTCGCAAATGGGTCTTCCAAATGGACAATGACCCCAAGCATATTTCAAAAGTTGTGGCAAAATGGCTTAAGTCAAGGTATTGGAGTGGCCATCACAAAGCCCTGACCTCAATCCTATAGAACATTGTGGGCAGAACTGAAAAAGCGTGGCGAGCAAGGAGGCCTACAAACTTGACTCAGTTACACCAGCTCTGTCAGGAGGAATGGGCCAAAATTCAACTTATTGTGGGAAGCTTGTGGAAGGCTACCCGAAACATTTGACCCAAGTTAAACAATGTAAAGAGAATGCTACCAATACTAATTGAGTGTATGTAAACTTCTGACCCACTGGGAATGTGATGAAAGAAATAAAAGCTGAAATTATATAATTCTCTCTACTATTATTCTGACATTTCACATTCTTAAATAAAGTGGTGATCCTAACTGACCTAAGACAGTGAATTTTTACTAGGATTAAATGTCAGGAATTGTGAAAAACTGAGTTTAAATGTATTTGGCTAAGGTGTATGTAAACATCCGACTTCAACTGTACATGTTTTTTTTKGGGGGGGGGGGTGTATACAATATATATTATATATAAGTTTTTCTTTAGTGCATCCGCTAACCGGGGGTGTATACAATATATATTATATATAAGTTTTTCTTTAGTGCATCCGCTAACCACAGGGGGATTCAGGAGCCCGCTCTCAATGACTATACCTCTGTCTGCGGCTGTTGTGCCTAATCCCACTCCATGATTTCGAAGCCGACGTCGGCAACCTTCAGTCCCTGCTCTGGATCGACCGGGGCGTCACCATCCTGTGAAGGGTGTGAGTGGGCGGATTTCCTCGTCCTTCTCTCCAGCCGTGATTTTGGGCAGTTCCATGGTAAGAAATGTTACTGTTCCTGGTGCAAAAAACAATGTTCTATGCCGGAGCTCGAGTAAATTACATTGCTAAGCTGCTCCCGAATGTACTAGGCCAGGAAATGGACATCGATTCTATTGTAGTCCATGTGGGCTTTAATGACATTATGAAAGGCAGCTCTGAAAAGTTTAAACTGGATTTTAAAGAGCTGTTTGACTCTCTGCTAGACACTAATAAAATACCCACCATATATGGCCCTGTGCCCTCTCCGAATCGAGTCATTGAATGCTTTAGCAGGATTCTTTCTCTTCATAACTGGCTACGTGATTATTACAGCTCAATGGGTGTAACTTTTGTTGACAATGTTGATACCTTTGAAAGAAAAAACAAACATTTTATATGGATGATGGGATCCACCCAAATCATTTGGGTTCCTGGATCYTTTCACASCATTATAAGGCTGCGTTGAGACAAGGACATATCAATGACCCAAGCCCAGCTCGGTTAATCCCTACCATTGTGTCGCTGAGTCATCATAATGCTTTAGCAAACGTACCTTATACCAGGGGCATTGGTAGACACAATGTAAGTAATCAAATGTTTGTCCCTCTAACTGCCCTGAATGCGTCAGCTGATCCTGCAGCAATCATGAGTCTATGAACCAGATTTATGCCATTAGCACTGAGGCGGTGGGCCCTGGTAGGAAGTCCACTGTGTGCAGCTCACCCTGCACTGACAGAAATAACATGAGCTAATCTACTTGGGCTAAGCTTCCCAGTAAAGCAATGAAAACAAGCAAGCATCCCAGAAAAGTGCTCAAAATATATAGCTTAAGAAACAAGGTTCATGAAATGAATAATTTGCTAGTAACAGATGACATTCATATTCTGACTATCTCTGAAACTCGCTTATACAATACCTTTGATGATACAGTGGTAGCAATACAAGGTTATAACATTTACAGGAAAGACAGAAATGCCAGTGGTGGAGGTGTTGCTGTTTATATTCAGAACCACATTCCTGTAAAGATTAGAGAGGATCTCACGTTAAAWWCTGTTGAAGTATTATGGCTACAGGTTCATCTGCCTCACCTAAAGCCCATTCTGGTGGGAAGCTGCTATAGACAGCCAAGTGCTTACAATCAGTATCTGGATAACATATGTGAAATTATAATGTATGTGATATCAACAGAGAGGAATATTTTCTGGGTGATTTAAATATTGACTGGCTTTCATCAAGCTTCCCACTCAAGAAAAAGCTTCAACCTGTAACCAGTGCCTGCAACCTGGTTTGGGTTATCGGTCAACATACCAGGGTAGTTACAAACAGCACAGGAATGAAATCATCAACATGTATTGATCACATCTTTCCTAATGCTGCAGAAATGTGCCCTATTACAGGGGCTGAGTCACTGGCTTACTGGTGCTCTTCCATGCCGTCCCTAGGAGGGGTGCATCASTTGAGTGGGTTGAGTCTCTGATGTGATCTTCCTGTCCGGGTTGGCGCCCCCCTCGGGTTCGTGCCGTGGGGGATATCTTTGTGGGCTATACTCAGCCTTGTCTCAGGGTAGTAAGTTGGTGGTTGAAGATATCCCTCTAGTGGTGTGGGGTGGTGGGGCCTGTGCTTTGGCAAAGTGGGTGGCGTTATATCCTGCCTCGTTGGCCATGTCCGGGGGGATAGTCGGACGGGCCCACAGTGTCTCCCGACCCCTCCTGTCTCGTCTCCAGTAATTATGCTGCAATAGTTTATGTGTCGGGGGCTAGGGCAGTCTGTTATATCTGGAGTATTTATCCTGTCTTATCCGGTTCCTGTGTGAATTTAAGTGTGCTCTCTCTAATTCTCTCTCTCTTTCTCTCTTTCTCTTTCTTTGGAGGACCTAAGCCTAGGACCATGCCTCAGGACTACCTGGCCTGATGACTCCTTGCTGTCCCCAGTCCACCTGGTCATGCTGCTGCTCCAGTTTCAACTGTTCTGCTGTGGTTATGGAATCTGACCTGTTCACCGAACGTGCTAACCTGTCCCAGACCTGCTGTTTTCGACTCTCAGTCCCTCTGTCTCTAACTCTGAATGATCGGCCATGAAAAGCCACACATTTGACTCCTGAGGTGCTGACTGTTGCACCTCTACAACCACTGTGATTATTATTATTTGCCTACTGGTCATCTATGATGGACCAGAGGACTGCCACCCCTCAGGCTTGGTTCCTCTTCTAGGTATCTTCCTAGGTTCCTGCATTCTGTTTTCCTAGCCACCGTGGCTTCTACATCTGCATTGCCTGCTGTTGGGTTTTAGGCTGGGTTTCTGTATAGCACTTTGTGACAATGGCTGATGTAAAAGGGCTTTATAAATACATTTGATTGATCAATTGATTGAAGCAGTATCTAGATCCATCGCTGTAGTGATCACAATATAGTAGCAATTCTAGGATAAACAAAGTTCCAAAGGCGGGCCTAATATAGCGTATAAGAGGTCATACAATATGTTTTGTAGTGATTCTTGTCAGGACCCGGTGCGAGAAACAGTCACTAATAATCGTCAGAAACCCAGAAGATGAGGCAGACACAGCAGTACTAGAGATGGTGGTTTAATTTTAAAGAACAAAATCTTCAGGCAAAGAAACTAAATCCACAATGTCAAAAATAAAGCCAAGAGCACAAAATGGAAATCCTCCAAAATACAAAAGAAACTCACAAAGTGGTAAAAAACAGCAGGGAAAAACAAACCTCAAAAGACTACTCAATAACACACAAGAATAAACCAGAGAACCTCTGGAAAATCCAACAAGAGAAATATCTAAATAAAACAAGGCTTGGGCTGGGCTGGGTGCTAACTTAAAACACTGAGCAAGGAACTGAGGAACACCACAGGGTTTAAATACTAACAAGGGAATGACCTACAGGTGCAAACAATAATTAGAGCAAGAAAAACAAAAGGTACAAAAAAGGTGCAATGGGGACATCTAGTGACCGAAACCCGAACAGTCTGGCCAAAACCTGACAGAATCCCTCCTAGGAACGGCTCCTGACGTTCTACCAGCCTTCTCAGGGTGGAGGGTCTGAACTGACGAATGAGGTCAGGGTCCAGTATGTCCTTTGGCAGGAACCCAGGAGCGCTCCTCGGGACCGTAGCCTTCCCAGTCCACCAGATACTGCAGGACCGCTGCACCCGCGGGAATCCAGTATCCGGTGGACGGTATAAGCGACTGGCCACCGATGACACGGGGCGGAGGGGGAGGTCTGCCTGCCGGGATAAGGGGAGAAAAAACAACAGGTTTTAATAAAGAAATGTGAAATGTTGGATTGATCTTAAGGGATCTGGGTAAGTGCAGGCGAAAAGTAACGGGATTGACTCTCCTGGCAATCTTAAAAGGACCGATGAACCTC
Organism: Salvelinus sp. IW2-2015; assembly: GCF_002910315.2. Lineage (NCBI taxonomy): Eukaryota > Metazoa > Chordata > Actinopteri > Salmoniformes > Salmonidae > Salvelinus > Salvelinus sp. IW2-2015. The sequence continues at coordinate 19,464 of NW_019945549.1, read as the reverse complement.
TGGGACAGCTTGCGAGACTCCACCCGTAGTGGTAAGTTCTTAGTTGAGAGCCATACTCTCTGGCCGGGGTACAGGTAGGACGGGACGGCGACGTCTGTTGGCTTGTCGTTGGTACTGCTGAGC
>NW_019945549.1:14756-18717 GCF_002910315.2 Salvelinus sp. IW2-2015 | reverse complement strand
AGGAAGGCCATAGAAAGATCATCAAGGATCAACAACACCCGAGCCATTGCCTGTTCACCCCGCTATCATCCAGAAGGCAAGGTCAGTACAGGTGCATCAAAGCTGGGCCGAGAGACGAAAAAAACAGCTTCTATCTCAAGGCCATCAGACTGTTAAACAGCCACCACTAGACATTTAGTGGCCCTGCCAACATAACTGACTCAACTCCATCCACTTTAATAATGTAAAAAAATGGATGTTAATAAATGTATCACTGCCACTTTAAAAACAATCCACTTAATATAAAAATGTTTTTTTTTAACGCCATTTTAACCCTACATTAAAACTCTTTTTTTCTTTTTTTTTTTCAAGATAATGTATAACTGTACGCTTAACCATCTACTGCATTCTTGCCATCTTGAATGTAATACTGTACCACTGACCACTTTTTAACTATTGCCACTTATGTTTACATACCCTACATTACTCAACTCATAACTGATATACTGTACCGTATACATCTACTCATCTTGCCTATGCTGTTCTATACCATCAAACTACATTCATAATTTTTATGTACATATTCTTCATCCTTTTTACACTTGTGTGTATAAGGTAGTGTGTGAAATTGTTAGGTTAGATTTACTAAGTGTATACTGCATGTCGACTAGAAGCACAAGCATTCGCTACACTCGCATTAACATCTGCTAACAATGTGTATGGGATCATAATAACAGTTGATTTGAATTCAAAACAATAACAGCCGATTTTGAAAACTCCCAATATCTACGGGGTGAAATACCAGTGACTTTGCCACAAAAAATCGTCAACCAGTGATGAACCAAACACCATTGTAAATAACAACCCATATTTATGCTTATTTATTTTCCCTTTTGTACTTAACCAGTCGCCGCATCGTTACCAACACTGTATATATCCCACATAATATGACATTTTAAATGTCTTTATTGTTTTGAACTTTTGTTGTGTAATCGTTTATTGTTGTGTATATTATCTACCTCAACTTGCTTTGGCAGTGTAACATATGTTTCCCATGCTTAATAAAGCCCTTGAATTGAATTTCATTGAAAGTGCCCCCCCCAGTATGCAGCAGGTTAGTGCGAGGAACAAGATAAGGTACTGACTAGGGGGGGGCATGATCCTTTCCCCGCATGGCCACCGTCAACAGGTTAGTGGAGGATACAGATGAAGGTACTGTACTGGGGGGGGGCTATGATCCTCCCCCCCCCCAGTCATACATGGGTTACTGTACTTGAGAGGATGCGTCCCAAATGAGCTCCTATTCATAGAGGCGTGGTCATGGTGCCTTCTGCTCCAAATGGAGCCCTAATTCATAGAGCGTTGGTAGTGCCTCTGCTACCAAATGGAGATCTATTCATAGAGTGTGTCAGGTGTTCCTTCTGCTCCAAAATGGAGCGCTATTCATAGAGCCTGTGGTCAGGTGTCTTCTCTCGCAAATGGACCCCTATTACATTAGAGCTGGGTCAGTGTCCTTCTGCTCCAAGGAACCTATTCATAGAGCTGTGGTCAGGTGGTCCTTTCTGGCTCAACAAATGAACCCTTATTATAAGCTGTGTCAGGTTCTTCTGCTCCAAATGAACCCTATTCATAGGCATGTGGTCCAGTGTCCTTCTGCTCCAACATGGAACCGCTATTTCATAGAGTGTGGTCAGGTTCATTCTGCTCCAAAGGGCCCTATCTATAGACTGTGGTCAGGTGTCTTCTGCTCAAATGGAGCCTTATTAGCTGGGTATGTCTCGTCATGGACGCTATTTAAGCTGTGGTCGGTGCTGCCAGACTAAAATGTGTCGGTGCTCCCATATGACCATCCTCATAGACTGTGGTCAGTGGTCCTTCTGCTCAAATGGAACCATATTAGCAGCTGTGGTCAGGTGTCCTTCTGCTCCAAATGGGAGCTATTCATAGAGCTGTGGTGCAGGTGTCCTTCTGCTTCCAATGGAGCCCTATTCATAGGCAGCTGTGCGTCAGTGTCCTTCTGACTCAAATGGAACGCCGCATTCATATAGCTGTGTCAGTGTCCTTCTGCTCCAAATGGAGCCCTATTCATAGAAGCTTTGTCAGCGTTCCTTCTGCTCTCTAATGGAAGCCTATTCATAGAGTGTGGTCAGTGCGCTTCTGACCCAAATGGACCCTATTCATAGAGCTGTGGTAGTGTCCTTCTGCTCAAATGAGCGCTATTATAGAGTGTGTCAGGTGTCCTTCTGCTCCAAATGGAACGCATTCATTAGAGCTGTGTCAGGTGTTCCTTCTGCTCAAATGAGCGCCCTATTCATAGAGCTGTGTCAGGTGTCTTCTGCGCTCCAAATGGAACCCTATCAATAGAGCGTGGTCTAGGTGTCCATTCTGCTACCAAATGGCAGGCCCTATTCATAGGAGCATTGTTCAGGTGTCTCTGTCGCCTCCAAATGAAGCCCTATTCATAGAGCTGTGGTCAGGTCCTTCTGCAAATGGAGCCCCTATTCATAGACGCTGTGGTTCAGTGTGTCCTTTCTGCCCTCCAAATGAGCCCTACTTCATAAGCTGTTCAGGTTCTTCTGTCTCCAAATGAGCTCCTATTCATTAAGAGCTGTGTCAGTGTCCTTCTGCTCCAAATTGGAGCCCATCATAGAATGTGGTCAGGTGTCCTTCTGCTCCAAATGAGCCCTATTCATAGAGCTGTAGGTTCAGGTGTCCTTCTTGCTCCAAATGGAACCCTATTCATAAAGCTGGGTCAGGGTCCTTCTCTAATTGTTTTTTCCTCAAAGATGGAATTACTTGGTTTCTAAAGGGGTATCAATGCCCCATGATGCTTCACTTCTCGTTCTGGCTGACTTCACTTTCATTTTTAACTCTGATGAATTGGGGTTATTTTCTATTTACCTTTATTTAAATAGGGCAAAGTCAGTTATTAAGAACACGATTCTTATTTTCAATGACGGGCCTAGGAACAGTGGGTTAATTGCCTTGTTCAGGGGCAGAACGACCGATTTGTACCTTGTCAGCTCCGGGATTCGAACTTGCAACCTTTCGGTTACTAGCCCAACGCTCTAATCACTAGGCTACCCTGCCTAGTGGTTATGTTTAATTGTTACCCGATTTTAAATTAATCATGTAACAATTAACTCATTAGGATTTGGGGCACCACGAGAGYGGTTGTTTAAAGAGTTACCGTCTCCCGAATTAAACTCTAAAGGGGTTTACTTATAACATCCATAAAACAGTCAACGTATTGATCATAGCCTCTTATCATTCTGAACAGTCGTAACCTCATGCGTCTGCAAAAACCTCAGTCTTCTTCTCTTTCATTTACAACAGGCGTGAGCTGTCAACCTGGCCCAGTTCCCTCCTCTTCTGTGGGTGAGAGAGGTCTGGTTACTGTCATCCGTTGTCAAGCTGATCTGACCTATTGGGATCCTCACAGGACAGTCACCAGTATACGACTAGGAAAAACCCACTTGAACGCCCCCTCCAACTGGTAATTGCTCATGGGAAACTCCTATCATCCTCGTCCTGCCAGTTTCCCACTAGCACCTCTCTGGCGTCAATAAGCCTGATGATGTTTACGGTAAGAAGAAAATACTAATGGTTGATCCTAAATGTATTCTGTTCATCTTCCTTTTGATTTAGAAATCATGTCTGGACTTATGGGAAGGAAAGAGCTAATGATGTCCATGGCTCATGATATTTCCCAGTTCAAAACGTGAATGCACCAAACTTGTATTTACAACTACACAACTGGTAATTACCACCTTCCCACTTGCTTATGAACGCAGGATAAGCGACTAGGAGGAAGGGATGACATCTGACACACAAAACAAATTCTGGCCTATTAATATAAGAAATAACACAAACAAAAAGCTAGAAGCAGAGCTGCCATATCTGTTAGCGCCATCTCACATGTTCACCTATTATTACTGTTCACCTGTTATTACTGTTCACCTGTTATTACTGTTCACCTGTT
>NW_019945549.1:0-14732 GCF_002910315.2 Salvelinus sp. IW2-2015 | reverse complement strand
TTGAGTTCTATCTTCCATCTGGTCTCTCTTCACTTCTCTTATTTCTCTAGAGTGTTTCTGCTGATCCCTGGGTTTCCCCGCTGCTCCCAAGGGGTGACTGGGTGTGTGTCTCTGTGTCAGTGTGTGTGTATGTACAAGTTATAGTATGCATCTGTGTATGAGAGTGCCTTGAGTCTTTGTGTGTGTGTGTGTCTTTGTGTGTACATGAATGTGTGTATGTGAGTGTGTTTATAAGCCTGTGTGCTCATGAATGTGTGTATGTAAGTGCGTTTATAAGCCTGTGTGTGCATGCTTGTCAGTATGTGTGCTTGCTTTCGTGCATGTGTACGAGTGCATGCGAATGTGTGTGTGTGTGTGTGTGTCAGAGAGATAGGCCAGGTGTCTGCTCTTTGCGGGTTGTCTGTCAGTGTTCTAAGGACAGGGGTGTGGAGTGAGACTGGGGCTTGGGCCGGGGAACTGTGACCGGACCGGCTGGGAGAAATTCTTACCATTCCCCAGGATCCGCCTGGACTAAAAGCACCATAACACACCTGGGATACACAGACATGGGCTCAACACACACTCACACACACATGCACACACCAGCACATACACATCTCTGCACTAATAAACGTGAACTGTAAAACCAACCCTTAAAGTGCAACGGTCAAATACAAAAAGGAACCTGAATGCACCTAGACACCACCCTTCCCTCTATCTATCCTTTTCATTGTTCCAAACAAACAGATGTTAAAAAGACATGCATGTCTGGTCACATAGATTATAACCAGTAAAAGTATGGTTACACACACACACACAGAGAGACACACACACGCGTGGTAAGGGTGTGTTTGTGTGATCAGAGGCCTGTCATCTGTCATCATCTGAGTCGACGGTAGCCATCAGCCAGCCTGCCTGAGAAAACACCACAGACATCCAAACAGAAGTAACTAATACATGATACCAGAGACATCCAGACAGAACTAACTAATACATGATACCAGAGACATGCAGACAGAACTAACTAATACATGATACCTAGAAGACCAAATCAGACCAGAAGTATACTAATATCAGATGATACCTTAGAGACTCAGACAGAACTATACTAAACATGATACCTAAGAGACATCCAGAACAGGAACTCAATATAATAACATTGAAAAAAGAGAACTTCATGACAGAACTAACTATCCATGATAGCGCAGAGACAATCCAGACAGAACTAACTATTTACATGATGTTACCAGATGACATGCAGACGTAACTAAACTAATTACATGAAACAGAGACATCCTAAGACAGAACTAACTTAAATACATGATACCCAGAGACATGCATGACAGAACTAAACTAATTACATGATACCCAAGAATATGCTAGACAGAGAGGACTAATACATCTTATACCAGAAAGAGGCAGACTTCTTATATACATGATATATTAGAGACATTCCAAACAGAGTGAATCTAGTAGCGATTGATATCCTATGTACAGAACATCCGACAGAAACTTAACTATTATACATGAAACAGTAGACATGCCAGCACGAACTAACCTTACATGATACCTAGAGACATCCAGACAGAATAACTAATACATGATGTACCAAGAACCAATCCAGAGAATAACTAATACATGTACCCGAGAGCAATGCGAGAATAGAACTAAAATAACTGCTACAAGACATCCAATATCAGAAGTAAACTAGTGCAGTATACCAGAGAATCACAGAACCCCAACAGAACTTATAACTCTGATACCTCGATTACCAATGATAATAAAACCAAGAAAATATTTAGAAAATAAAATTGACTTAAAGGGAAAATCAAACCAACAACAACAGTTCCCTCACATCTCCACACAGAATGAACTACTAAATGATACCTAAGAGACTGCAGACTGAGACTAACTAATACATTGATCACCCCAGACGGACATGCCGACAGAACTAATGAATAACATGATAACAGAGACATTTCCAACCAGAAGATCACTACGTTACACTGATTCGCACTAGAGACACCTCCATGTATTCAGAACTATGGACTAAGTACATGAATACAGAGACAATCAGACAGAACTTTACTAATATCATTGAGTACTAGAGCATCCGAGCACGAATAGTTTAACTACAGTACATGTTGTATTCTTCCATGTTAGAGTCATGCGACAGATACTAACTAATAGATGATCCACGGTACTCATAACAGCATAATCTTAATACATGTATACCAGAACAATCAGTAAAGAACTAACTATAACATGATCCAGGGACATCAGACAGAACTTATCTAATACTGTACAGATGACATCACGCTACGTAATTATGATAACAGTGCATCTGACAGAACTTAAGAATACATGATAACAGAGACATTCCAGGAATGATACTACTAATACATCTGATATCCAGAGACATCGCAGACACGAATAACTTACATGATAACAGCTAGTACATGCAGGACAGAATAACCTAATACATGATACTCGAGAGACACTCCAGACAGAATAACTAATACCATGATACCAGAGAGCATCGGTCAGACAGAACTAAACTAATACAATGATACCGCAAGAGACATCAGAACAGAAGTAACTAATACAATGATACAGAGACATGCAAGACTATACTAATACAATGGATAATCAGAGTACATTCCAGTACAGAACGTTTAACTATACACGAGTAGACCCCAGAGACATCAGACAGAACTTAACTATAATACATGATCAGACCAAGACATCCAGACAGAACTAACTAATACATGATAACAGGAGACATCAGACAGAACTAATAACAACTGATTACAGAGACATCAGACGAACTAACTAAATATACATGATAACAGAGAATCAGTCAAACAAGAATAATCTAGTACATGATACCAAGAGTACATGCCCAGGACAGAACTAACTAATACATGATACCAGAGACAGCAGACAGAACTAACTAATACATGATACGAGAGACATCCAGTAATGAACTATACTAATGACATGATTTATTTACAGAGACATATGCAGACAGACATAATTAATACATGATACGAGACATCGCAGACAGAAGAACTAATTTAATACATTGAGATATACACAAGACTGATACAATCCAGACACAGAACTAACTAATACTATGATACCAGAGACATTCTAAGACAGAACTAACTAATACCTGATACCAGAGACAGCAGATAAGAATCTAACTCCATAACATGAATATACCAGAGAACAACTCAGACGCTCAACTAACACTAATACATGATAACAGAGACATCCGAAGACTATGGAGATGCCAAGATAACACTATCATGATACCAGAGACATGCAGACAGAACTAACTAATACATCATACCAGAGACATCAGAGCAGAAACTAAATATACATGGTACTAGAGACATCCAACAGCAGTAACTTATAGTTATATACATGATACCAGAGACATCACAGACAGAACTAACGCAATACATTGTAACAGCAGACAGATCCTAGACAGAACTAACTAATACATGATCCATGAAGACATCTCAGACAGAACATCAACTATATACATGATACCAGAGACATCCAGACGATACTTAACTAGATACAATTGATACCAAGACATGCAAGCAGAACTAACTAATACATGATACGAAGAGACATCCAAGACAGAACAGTAACTATGGGATTCAATGATACTAGAGACATGTCCAGACAGAACTAACTAATACTGGATAATAAGAATAGTATATACAGTCCAGAGACATGCAGACAGAACTAACTAATACATGAATACCAGAGAATGCAGACAGAACTACTAATACATGTACAGAAGACACCAAGACAGAGTAACTAGTACATGATACCAGAGACATCCAGACAGAACTAAACTAATACATGATACCAGAGACAGTCCACGACAGAAATAACTAATACATGATACCAGAGACATGCCAGACAGAATAACTATACATGATACCAGAGACATGCAGGAAACAGAACTTAAACTAATACATGATCCAGAGACATCCAACAGAACTAACTAATACATGATACAGAGGACATCCAGACAGAACTAACTAATACATGATACCAGAGACATCAGACAAGAATTACTAATAACATGAATACAGAGCATCAGACAGAACTAACGAATACATGATAACAGAGACATCCAGACAGAATAACTAATACATGAATACAGAGGACATGCAGAAGCAGAACTAACTAATACATGATACCAGAGACATCCAGACAGAACTACTAATACATGATCAGAGACATCCTAGACAGAACTAACTCAATACATGATACCAAGAGACATGCAACAGAACTAACTAATACATGATACCAGAGACATGCAGACAGAACTAACTACATACATTGATACCAGAGACATCCAGACATAACTACATGATACAGAGACATCAGACAAAATAACTAATACATGATACCAGAGACATCCAGACACGAACTAACTAATACATTGATAACAGAGACATCCAAGAGAAACTAACTAATACATGATACCAGAGACATCAGACAGAACTAACTAATACATGATACCAGAGACATCCAGACAGAACTAACTAATTACATGATACCAGAGACTTCCAGAAGAAAGAACTATATACATGATACCAGAGACATGCAGAGAACTAATAAATGATCAGAAGACATAGACAGAATAACTAATCATGATACCAGAGACATGCAGACAGAACTAACTAATACATGATACTGCAGACGACATCCACAGAAGTAACTATAAATGGGATAGCCACAGACATCCAGACAGAACTAACTAATACATGATACCAGAGACATCCAGACAGAACTAACTAATTACATGATACAGAGACATGCAGACAGAACTAACTAATACATGATACAGAGACATCGACAGAACTTATATAAATATCAGTATACCAGATGACTCATGCCAGATACATGAAACTATACTAATACATGATACCAGAGACTGCAACAGAACTACTAAAAATGATACCAGAGAACAATCCAGACAGAATACTAATAATATGATACCAAGAGACAATGCAGAAGAACTAACTAATACATGATACCAGAGACATCCAGACAGAACTACTATACATGATACCAGAGACATCCAGACAGAACTAACTAATACATGATACAGAGACATGCAGACAGAACTAACTTAAGATCACATCGATACCAGAGACTATGCATGACAGAACTAACTAATACATGATACCAGAGACATGCAGACAGAGCCTAACTAATACTGATACCTACAGACATCCAGACAGAAGTATACTAAATCATGATACAGCGACTCCACGACAGAACTAACTAATACATGATACCAGAGACATCCAGTACAGAACTAACTATCATTGATACCAGAGACATCCCAGAACAGAAATACATCTGATTACCGATGTATTACCAAAAATAATAACTGATACCACAGACATCCAGACAGAACTAACTAATATCAAATGATATCAAGAGACATCCAGACAGAACTAACTAATACATCATACAGATAACTGACACTCAATACTGAACAGAGCATGCCTAGACAGAACTACTAAAATCTACCGACATCAGCAGATTACTAACTACGAGACTGATAACAGAAGACTATGCATACGAGATGACACTTCGAAGCTGAACTACTATAATTTTGATTAACTAAAGAATCGCAGAAGAAGTTTTTCACTAATAATGATGTACCCAAGACATGCAGACCAGAAACTAACCTAATACCATGATACCAGAGACATCAGACAGAACTAACTATACAGTGATACCAGAAGACATCCAAGAAGACAGTACACCTGATGTACCAGAACTAGACTACTATATGATACCAATGAGACTCAGACGAGAACTAACTAGTACCATGATATCTACCAAGAGCATCCAGACAGAAATACTAATACAATGGATACCTAGAGACATGCAGACGATAACTAGACTAATACATGTAGCACGAGACATGAGCCACTAATCATGAACAGAGACATGAGACTTAACACACTAATACATGATAACAGAGACATCCCAGACAGAACTAAACTAATACATGATACCGAGACAGACTCAGACAGAACTAAGCTTAATACTGATACCAAGGCATCCAGACAGAACTAACTAATACATGATAAGCAGCAGAACAACTAAACAATACAGAACAGATAAAGCTACTCCAACAGCACACACACTAATACATGATACCTTTAAAGACATGACAAGGCGAGAACTAACTAATACATGATACCATAGAGACATCAGACAGAACTAACTAAACATCATTCACGGAGGTCATTGCAGTACAGACCAGACTATACATGATAACAGATGGATCTTATCTCAAACAGAAGTAACTGTATGATTACCAAGAGACAGTTAACCACGACAGACACTTACACTAATAACAATGATACCTAGAGCATCCAGACAGATACTGACTATACCATTGATACAGATATGAACGATCTCAACCAAACTAAACTAATACCGACGTGGATTGACCAGATTTTACATGCAGACGAGATAGAACTAATTATGAATACCCAGTAGGACAATAGTTTGTCACTCACTAAACCAGAAGTTAGAATAAGTGTCTGATAGCGAGTTTAGATCATTCCAGCACAGTTGTCACACTCCAAACTAAATAACATGATAACAGGATGACCATTTCAGCATTCAGAACTAATAAATACAATGATACCCGAAGACAGTGGGCAGGATCAGAACTAAGCTTAGTTACCATGAATACAAGACGACAATAGCTAGAGCTTAGAACTATACTAGATTATCATTATTAACAGAAGACATTCTCTACTTACAGAAGTAAGCTAGTTTACAGGTGGATATTCTTCAAGAGAATCCACTGACGAAGAATATACTAATACTATGATATTCCGTAGGACTCCAGACAAGAACTAACTAATACATTGATATCCAGCATCACATTCCTAGTATCATGAAGTAACTTATACAAATTTGTTACCTAGAGACATGTCAGAGCGAATTAACTGAATACATGTAATTCCCGAGACATCGCAGACTCAGAACTATGACTAATACATGATACACGACGAGACATTCAGACTTTGTTAATTTATTTCTATTTATGAACCAAGAGCATCCAGACAAGAACTTATACTAATTGACATTGATTACCGTTCCGAGAGACAGGCAGACCAGAACTCAGGAATATATGATTACAGTAGACTCGCAACAGTATACTTAACTATTATAATGATTCCTAGTAGACTTATTCACGACAGAACTTAATACTAATGAGCATGATCACCTTAAGACATGCAGGACAGAACTATAACTAGTGACAAAATACCAGAGACATGCAGGTACCAGAACTAACTATACAGTGAATAACAGAGACATCTCTAACAGAGCTTTACCTAGTAACAGATGACACCGAGGACTATCCCAGTCAGAACAAGGCTACAACATGATATCCGAGACATCTCAGACAGAAACTTACTAATTACACTAAACAGAAGACATCCAGAACAGTAAAGTAACCTAATTGGACATTGTACCTGAGTTCAATGCAGGACAGACTAACTAATACAATGATATTGCCAAGACATCCATGACAGAACTATATTCTAAGTAATATGACTAGATTGACATCCAGCCACAGAACTAACTATACATGATACCAGTAGACATCTCAGGACAGTTACTAACTAATCTTGATACCAGAGACATGCGACAGAACTAATCTAAGTAGCCATGATAACAGAGACAATCCAGACAGAACTTAACTAATGACATGATACCAAGGAATGCAGATCAGATAACTAAACTACAGTGAATACCAGGAGACATTCTCTTAGTACTAGAACTAACTATATACATTGACACCAGAGACATCTCAGACAGAACTTTTAACTAATAGCATGATACCGAGAGACTTATTCAGACAGATTCTTTAATATATCACTTTAGATAGCCCTTAGATGATTCAGTTCCAGTTTACCATGAACTATACTAATACATGATACCAGATGACATGCAGACAGAACTAAACTAATACATTACCAGAGACATTCCAGACAGAACTAAACTATACGGAGCATGAAGAATAACATTTACAGAGACATCAGACAGAACTAACTAATGACATATGACTCAGAGACATGGCTTAGACCAGAACTAACTTAATACATGATACCAGAGACATCAAGGACAAAAACTAAACTAATATATGATACAGAGAACAGAGACATATTGTGCAAGAGCAGCACACAGAACTAACTAATACGTATTACAGACTCACCAGAGAAGACATGAACAGAACATGCAGATCGCTAGACTATAATCCAATGAATTACCAGAGACATCAACAGGAAAACTACTAATACATGATAACCAAGAGACATTGCCAGAGACAGAGAACTAACTAATACTGTTAACGAGAGACACTCCCAAGACAGAACTAGACTAATTCATAGATACCAGAGACATCCAGTACAAGAACTAACTAATTACATGATAACCAGAGACATTCCAGACAGAACTAACTAATACATGATACGGACTCGACAGAACTACAAACATGGAAACGATGCAGAACTAAAATATAAGATACCAGAGACATCCGCAGAACATAAAGATACCATAGACATCAGAGTACAATACATGATTACCAGTAGACATCCAGACAGAAGTAACATTTACTACAATGATACCAGAGACATCCAGACAGAACTAAAACTAATACATGATAACCAGAGACCATCCAGACTAGACTAACTAATTACATGATACGAGAACATCCAGACAGAATAACTATACTATGATACCAGAGACATCTTTGCAGACTAGACACTAACTGAATACATGATAACAGAGACATGCAGCACTAGAACTAAAGACGTAATACATGATACCAGGAGGACATCAGACAGGAATAACTTAATACATGATACTCCAGAAGACATCCCAGACAGAACTAACTTAATTACATTTGAACCGGTATACATCCAGACATTAGTCACTAACGGACATACATTGTTACGAGACATCCAGAAAATTATAATCACTTGATACCATTTGGATAACATTTGCGACAGACATTACTAATTGCAGCATATTGACAGGAACAGAGGTAGTAGAAGAAGGGAAGGGTGGAGAGAAGGTAGGAGAGTTAGAGGGAGAGAAGAGTGGGGAGATCTATTTGTTTTTTACTGCAGTATTTTCTAAGAAAATAATGCTGACAGAAAAAGAGAGAACTAGCATTACCGCAAGTAAAACAAACTCATATCACCAGAGATGGTTAGGGAGTTTGATAGAGGGTAGAGAGAACGGGTGGTGGGGGGGTATAGTTGTGCCTCGTAAAAAATAAAAAATAAATACATATCTAATGAATTTGCCCAACAAGTATCATTTCAATGCAAGTTTAGTGATGAGATACATATAGTTTTTTGTTTGTCTTAAGTGAAATACACATAACATTGAGGATATGGTTGGGTGTGTAGAGTTGGGAGCTTATGTTCTTTGATATAGAACAAGTGTTTTCATATACTTTAACTCTCCCTCCTGTTCTTTCCTCACTTTCTCCTCTCTCCCTCTCTCGCTCCCCCTCTCTCCTTTGTCTGTGTGTGTGTGTGTGTGTGTGGAAGCTTTGAAGCCGTTTGGAATTTTCAACACACACCACACACAACACAGCACACACACACACACCCACACACACACAACACACACACACCACCACACAACACACACACACACACACACACACACGGAGTGTGAAAGGCTTTGCAGACTTCAAACCCAGGTAGCTGAAGGTAAGAGTGGGGGGCGATACCGACGGATCACATATAGCCCCCCCACTGCACACCGGTGCTGTATGGAGAGGCACTTGACGTGGAAGAGCACGACACACAAAAACCTGCACGCACACATTATCTTAATTCATTATCCCTCTCTTATTCATGCATGTTACACACACATCCTATTCCTATCTCCCTCTTTGCTCGTGCATGTTACACACACACATAGTACACTCATCACTCACAGCGTTACTCCTGAACTTACATGGACTTACATCATATTACACTATACACATCCTACCTAGTTTTCATAAGTTTTCTCTGCTCATTCTAGTTTAATAGACCTGGTACCCGGCAGTGTATCTCCTTCATTTTGTCTTCATTTTCAGTCTTCCCTTTACTTCATCCATGTATTTCTGTTCTGCTTGACCCTTTTTCTACACCTTGCAGGTGTTGGGGATTCTGTCTGGCGACTGTATGTAGATTGAGCCAGCAACCTTAGAAGTATGTGGGTCTCAACGAAATCCTCCAAATATACTCTCTCTCAATCAGGTGTTGGGTGCTCAAGGGTGAGGGCATCTCCAGCCACACCACAAGCCCACTGTTATTCGCTATGCTCATTTATTTTTTTGTTTTTGTGCATTTTCACACAGAACTATTCACACCACACACAGTTTTTTGGCACCCCAACCACACATCTACAACACACAATCACACACAGCACATTTGCATTTCAAATTTTGTCTACACACTAGCCACACACCACACACACACACCCACACAACAACAACACACCATTCGAGGACACAAGTACATGCAACTCTTATCGCGCTTACCTATGATATCGTGTGCCAGCGTAAACAATCGATATGTACTTCACCCCAGTTGGTCACTAAGTTTTTGGTTAGATACTATTATTAGCCTGTTTTCAGACTTAACTGGCCTTTTTCAGCTGAAGGAGGGTCAGTGTTTTGTCTGATATGGAGCTCAAGGACAGACAAGCCTGAGGGAGAGAAAGAGAAAGATAAACAGAGAGATACAGGGGAGGGAGTTACCATGCTCTGCCCTTGTGTTGGTGTGGGTGTGAGAAAGGGAGAGAGAGATGGATAAGCCAAAAGGGTGTATTGATCCTACATACATGGTACAGTGTGTGTGTGTGYGCGTGTGTGCGCACGCGTGTRTGTGTGTGTGTGTCTGCTTGGCTTAGTACATATAAATCACAATTTGATAATCCTCATGTTTGTTGTAAGTGCCAGTCCCATTAACACAAATATGTCAAATTATAGAGAGGTAAGGGGCGGGGAATGCATCACCACTCAGCCTCTTATCTGAGGGCACGCACAYGAGCGAGGTGGGGAGTAGTCCAATCAGAGCGCCGCCGCCTTACCCCCACTTCCTGTTTTTGTTGCCGGGCTGTCCCGTCCCCTTGGCGACCTAGTGGCACACTACCCCTCTACGTGCCCCCTTCAAAGGAGTGGGGACTCCACAGGAAGTTGGTTTGAAGCTCGGGAGAGGGAATCAGTCCATTTCCTACTGGACACTCATTAGAACGCTGGCCACAGGCCAACTAGCAATGGAATGCCTGGGATGTCAACTGCACTGGGCATTTCTTTCCCCTTTGCTCTCTTATTCCCCTTTTCTTCATTATCTTCTTTGATTTCCTCTCTACTTTTCCTAAACCCTTTCCTATTATCCACTGTCTTTTTTCATTTTATTCATCACTTTCTTTCTGTCCATCATTTTATGTTTCTCTTYCATCTGTCTTTCTGGTTTTCAGTGAATGTCATAGTGCTGTGGCCTATCAACTCTTCTATAGCGGGTCAGGATATACACTTGTTCACCTGCTCTGAGTTAGGTTGTTCTTGTGGTCAACAAGGTGGCAGCCGGCAGAGTTGGTATGGACCTTTCTCTCTGTGTCTCAGTCAAGACTGTTAGATGGGCCACAGTATATTTCTCTCTGTCATTCTCTAAGTTGATTATTATTGGCTATCTTCAGGAGCCAAACATCTGCCTGTGGTCAACATCTGACTAGGCCTTAGTGTTGATGTAGCTGGCAAGGTAATAGTAGGTAGACTTCAGTCATTCCGTAAGGCTCTGGTTCCTAGATGCTGTGGTTTGGTCCCCTATGACCCTGTCCAGTGTTGTTCAGTGGGTTTAGTATTCCCCACATTGCATTCAACACATACTACAATYCATGGTCATATACCGTAATATATAAATATCTAATGACTTGTGAATTTATCAAAGAACAAGGTGAGACCCAAATGCAGACACAGGAGTTGGATGGTTGGAGTCTTACAATGTTTATTAATCCAAAGAATGGTCGTGGACAGGCAAAAAGGTCAAAACCAGATCAGAGTCCAGGAGGCACGGAGTGGCAGACAGGCTCGTGGTCAAGGCAGTACAGAGTCCAGAAACAGGCAAGAGTCAAAACCAGGAGGACTAGAAAAATGAGAATGCAAAAAGCAGGAGAATCGGAAAAACGCTGGTTGACTTGGAAACATACAAGACGAACTGGCACAGAGAGACAGGAAACACAGGGATAAATACACCGGGGAAAATAAGTGACACCTGGAGGGGTGGAGACAATCACAAGGACAGGTGAAACAGATCAGAGCGTGACAGTACCCCCCCTCTAGGGACGCCACCTGGCGTCCTACCTGGGCGCATACCTGGCTGATCGGGGTGTCAGTGGTGGAAATCGGCAATGAGGGCTGGGTCCAAGATGTCTTTAGCAGGAACCCAGCACCTCTCCTTCGGGCCATAACCCTCCCAGTCAACCAGATACTGGAAACTCCTGCCCCGTGGTCGAACCTTCAGGAGACGTCGCACCGTATACGCTGGCTGGCCACCGATAACCCAGGGGGAGGGATGGGCCTGGAGACAGAAGTCAAAGGACAGTGAGACACAGGCTTAATCCTAGACACATGGAAGGTAGGGTGAATATGGAGGGTACGGGCTAATACAAGACGGACAGCAGTGGAACTCAGGACTCTSGAGATGGGAAAAGGACCAATGAACCGGGGAGACAGCTTGCAGGACTCTACCAGAAGGGGCAGATCCTGAATGGAAAGCCATACCCTCTGCTCAATGTGGTAGCGGGGATCTGGGGTCCGGCGACGGTCCGCTTGTCGACGATACCTGGAGTTGGTCTTGAGAATAGCCGCCCTGGCTCTTCTCCAGGTACGTCGACAGCGGCGGACAAACATCTGGGCCGAAGGTACCCTGACCTCCTGCTCTTGTTTAGGGAAAAGTGGAGGCTGATTCCCCTTTCGAGTGCTCCATGGGGTGAGTCCCGTGGCAGAACTGGGAAGAGTGTTTCGGGCATACTCCACCCAGACCAGTTGACGGCTCCAGGGAGTGGGGTTTGTTGAGACCAGGCACCTTAAGGTGCTCTCCAGGTCTTGGTTCGCTCGCTCCGACTGACCGTTAGTTTGGGGATGGAATCCAGATGACAGGCTGACCGACGACCCAATAAGGGTGCAGAATGGCTTCCAGAACTGAGGACCCCGATCGGAGACCATGTCTACCGGGAGTCMATGGATCCGAAAGACATGCTGCACCAAAAGCTGGGCCGTCTCCTTGGCAGAGGGTAGTTTGGGGAGAGGGATGAAATGGGCGGACTTGGAGAACCGATCGACTACCGTTAGAATGACAGTGTAGCCATCATATGGAGGGAGYCCAGTGACAAAGTCCAGAGATATGAGACAAGGGATGATGAGGAACCGGTAGTGGCTGCAGGAGGCCAGAAGGATCTTGCCRCGGAGTGTTGTTTTGAGCACACAGTGCATGCGGTGACGAAGGCAGAGATGTCAGGGACCATTGTGGGCCACCAGAAATGTTGTCGAAGGAAGGCTAGTGTACGACGGGACCCTGGATGACAGGTCAGCCTGGAGGAATGAGCCCATTCCAGGACCCGGGACCGGACTGGGTTAGGGACAAACAGCCGGTTAGCCAGACCCCCATCAGGTCTAGGTTGGGAGTGTTGTGCCTCACGAACCAGGTTTTCAATACCCCAATCCACAGTGGCAGCAAGGCATGATGTAGGGAGAATGGTTTCAGAGGTCGAGGGTGTTGCAGAGGAACTGTATAGGCGGGAGAGAGCATCAGGCTTCACATTTTTAGACCCAGGATGGTAGGAAATGGTGAAGTTGAATCTGGTAAACAGGAGGGCCCACCGGGCCTGCCTTGAGTTGAGGCRCTTGGCTGAACGGAGATATTCCAAGTTTTTATGGTCGGTCCAGACCAGGAATGGCTGTTCTTCTCCTTCCAGCCAGTGCCTCCACTCCTCCAACGCCATCWTCACCGCCAATTGTTCTCGGTGGAAAACATTGTAGTTCCTCTCAGCAGGATTGAGACGATGGTACAGGAAGGCACAGGGAGGAAGCAAATGCAGACACAGGAGGCAGATGGTTGGAGTCTTACAATGTTGATTAATCCAAAGGGGTAGGCAAGAGAATTGTCGTGGACAGGCAAAAAGGTCAAAACCAGATCAGAGTCCAGGAGGTACAGAGTGGGAGACAGGCTCGTGGTCAAGGCAGGCAGAATGGTCAGGCAGGTGGGTACAAAGTCCAGAAACAGGCAAGGKTCAAAACCGGGAGGACAAGAAAAAGGTGAATGCAAAAAGCAGGAGAACRGGAAAACCGCTGGTTGACTTAGAAACATACAAGACGAACTGGCACAGAGAGGCAGGAAACACAGGGATAAATACACCAGGGAAAATAAGCGACACCTGGAGGGGGTGGAGACAATCACAAGGACAGGTGAAACAGATCAGGGCGTGACAGAATKAATGATTTAAAAGCTTTTAATTGAGGACTATACCTGTATCTTGGAAGTCAATCCGTCTTGGATTTAAGTGAAAGGATGGTGGTCTATGCTGTGTGTGTAGGTCTGTGTGTGTGATCTCCATTATGTTTTTAAAGGTCTGGGGCAAACTTTGGGGAGCCGTCTATGTACACGTTCACATCACAC
>NW_019945548.1:42472-43461 GCF_002910315.2 Salvelinus sp. IW2-2015 | reverse complement strand
TCTCTCTCTCTCTCGGTCTCTCTTTCTCTATGACTCTCTCTCTCTCTGACCCTGTCTGTCTCTCTCTCTCTCACTCTATGTCTCTCTGTCTCTGTCTCTGTCTCTCTCCCTCTGTCTCTCTCTCTCGGTCTCTCTTTCTCTATGTGTCTCTGTCTCTCTCTCTTTCTCTGTCTCTCTCTCTCTCTCTTTCTCTCTTTCTCTGTCTCTCTGTCTCTCTCTCTCTCTTTCTCTATGCCTCTTTCTCTCTTTCTCTATCTCTCTTTCTCTCTCTCTCTCTCTGAGAAAGTGCTTCATCAGCTGTCTGCAGTGATTTAACTCTCTCTTTCATTACACTCCTCTCCTTCTATTTTCTCTCTCCTCTTGTTCCCCTCCTTTTGCATTTCCTTCCTTATCAAATATAGATGGGTTTTCTTGTACCTCCATCTCTTCCTCTCTCCTATCCTATTCTTACAAGTCGTTTATTTTCTGTCACTGCCTTTCTTCTTGACATTTAAAAAAATAAATCCTCTATTTCGAGAATGTGTATGTGTGAGAGAAAGTGTGTGTGTGGAGTGTGTATGTTTGTGTGGGGTGTGTATGGTTGTGTGAAGTGTGTATGTTTGTGTGGGGTGTGCATGTTTGTGTGGGGTGTGTATGTTTGTGTGGGGTGTGTATGTTTGTGTGGGGTGTGTATGTTTGTGTGGGGTGTGTATGTTTGTGTGGGGTGTGTATGTTTGTGTGGAGTGTGTATGTTTGTGTGGAGTGTGCATGTTTGCATGGTGTGTGTATGTTTGTGTGGAGTGTGTATGTTTGTGTTTGTGTGTGTGTGTGCAATATATTTCACAAAGGATTTCTACTGTATTCTCCTTGGCATTGATGTGTTGGGATCTGTATTGTCTATGATATTACCAGAAGTCAATAATACATTGTGTGTCTGGACAGTATTATATCAGTTCACTGTGATACATAATAGATTATAGTTATATGGTCCTATCCCATTGTCTATACCA
>NW_019945548.1:30545-36786 GCF_002910315.2 Salvelinus sp. IW2-2015 | reverse complement strand
ATAGTTATATGGTCCTATCCCATTGTCTATACCATGGAGTTTGATGGATGTTGTGCTGGAGGCTTGGATGTTGTTAATCAGAGGGGGGGATACTGGAGATAGGTGTTGTGCTGGAGGCTTGGATGTTGTTGAGCAGAGGGGGGGATACTGGAGATAGGTGTTGTGCTGGAGGCTTGGATGTTGTTGAGCAGAGGGAGGGATACTGGAGATAGGTGTTGCTTTGCACAGTGTAAGAAAACGTTACTGAAATGTTTGATGAAGTCAATTCCGGAAGTCTTTTGCGCTGTGCGACTGAATTAATAGGAACAGCAAGACTCTTGTTGTTATACTGTATTGTGCTGTACTGTCATTTGTGAGGGTGTGTATGTGTGTTTGAGTGTGTATTTGTGTGTTTGCTGTAAGTGTATAACAGGCCAGAGTGAAACTCTCTTGGGTTGCTGCTAAACAGTCTTTTCCACTTTGTTTTTACTGAAGACTTTTACTGACGACAAAAATCTTCTTTATTCAGCTCCCAAAGGAAAGGCTGAAATGTCAGGGGAAAACAGAACGGTGTGTGCGTATGCATGTGTGCGTATGCATGTGTGTGTGTGCACGTGGGTGCATGCGTGGGTGGGTGTAGTTGCTGCTGCCCTGTGTAAATCTCTGGATCAGAGCGTTTGTTTAAATGAGCTGAGTTGAGTAACCTCTGCTAAAGCAGCTAGGGGCCTAACTCAGCATTAGTCAGTCTCAGCTACATGTGTTCCACTCGGAGGGGGGGGGTTAAAGATAGAAGCTGGGAAGGTATACAGAGAAATAGGGACAGGAACAGGAGGATGGAGGGAGAAAGACAAAAGGAGGAGGAGGAGTTTTAGAGAGATTGATAGACAGGAAAACCATTTTGAAAAGTAAAGGAGAAATAGAGGACAGTGCAGGGTTCAGGGGGCTGTATCGTCCCTCTTGTTAAGGGATTGTCTCTCCCTTCTCTCCTTCCCCTTCTCTCTCTACTGCTGTTCTGCTCTGGTTCTCTTTGATCTCAGGACACACCAAACTCAAAGACGCAGCCTAGCCCTAACCCTCCCTCATCACACAAACCAACACACACACACACACACAACACACACCACACCACACACACACACCACACCACCACACACACACACACACACACACACACACACACACACACACACACACACACACACCACACCACACACACACACACACACACGCAGAGTGCGGGAGATGAAACGGCCAGGACAGCGTCAGCCGGGCATCATGTACTTTAGGCACAAGGCTTCAAGCTGGTGTAATTGGGAAGCCTCGTGAAGCGGTGATGAAGATGTCTGGATCAGAATGAAAGAGTTTTCATCTCTTTTAACTGAGCCCCAAAGCCTCTGAGTCGGCCATCATGCCTCTCTCCATGCTGACAGTAAGTAGCCATAGAGATAACAGAGCAGAGGTCTTCTCTTCCTGCTGGTTATAATGATACAGCATGGTTTATTCATGTTGTAGACACCACTTCTGGCCTGACCTGGCTCACCTCTACACACACACACACACACGCATGCACACACAACCAGGCAGGTGCACACACACACACACAACCAGGCATGTACACACACACACACACACACACACACTGCAATGTGGACTGAGCCCTGTGGTGTGGACAGAGAGAGACAGAATCCCCAAGCAGCTTGGCTCTGTGGCTAATAGTGATGAAGCTCTGAGATGGTATTTAGGGACCTGGTTTAGGATCAGTGGCTAGAGGACCATTCTCTTTCCCTGTAGGATGTCTTCAGTGTCAGGTTGGCTTTGTCTGGGTTCGAAGGTGTGTGTGTGCATGTTCGTGTGCATGTGTGTGTGTAGGTGATGTTCCACTGTGTGACAGGTGAGAGGTCAGGTGATAATACACTCTGACAGCAGGTGAACTCTGTGAGAGAGCGCTGTTGGCCAACACTTCTTAATGAGACCTGGCACCTGCCCTGCACCAAGGTGGGCCAAAAGGGCTAGCAGAGAGGGAGGAAGAGAGGGAGATGGGTGGAAAATGGAGATGGAGGGAGGGATTGTTTGGGAGGGAGGGAAGGGAACAGGGTTAGAGGAAGAGTGGGATAATGAACAGAAGAGAGAAAGATGGAGGAAGAAGCAGAGTGACAGAGGTAGAGGAAGAGTTGGAGGAGGAAAGGAATAGAGAGATGGAAGGTGAAGTAGAGAAAGATGTGAGGAAGAGGGAGAGGGGGAGGGGAAGATGAGAAGGAGTCACCTTGCCCCAATCTTTGAATGTGTTTCCCTTCTGTTCCCCTGAGACTGAACAGTGTTATTATACAGTATAATTCACCCCTGGGGAACTACATCAGCACCATGATTAGTGAGTCAAGTAGTATTTATGTAGCTTTAACCTTCACCAAGCCAGGTAGACTTGAATACTGCACCATGGTTTGAGCTAGCTCAGTCCCAGATCTCTATGTGCCAGGTCCAGGCTTTAAAGTCCAGGATATAGAACGCTTTTACACCTTGGCCCTATTCTCTGTCAGTGTGTCGTCATTCCCAGAGAGGGTTGGTGTATAGTGAACCAGAATGATTCATACTCAGAGCTATAAACAGAGAGGGTTGATGTAATAGTGAACCAGAATGATTCATACTCAGAGTATAAACAGAGAGGGTTGATGTATAGTGAACCAGAATGATTCATACTCAGAGATATAAACAGAGAGGGTTTATGTATAGTGAACCAGAATGATTCATACTCAGAGATATAAACAGAGAGGGTTGATGTATAGTGAACCAGAATGATTCATACTCAGAGCTATAAACAGAGAGGTTGTGATGTATAGTGAACCAGAATGATTCATACTCAGAGCTATAAACAGAGAGGTTGGTGTATAGTGAACCAGAATGATTCATACCAGAGCTATAAACAGAGAGGGTTGATGTATAGTGAACCAGAATGATTCATACTCAGAGCTATAAACAGAGAGGGTTGATGTATAGTGAACCAGAATGATTCATACTCAGAGACTATAAACAGAGAGGGTTGATGTATAGTGAACCAGAATGATTCATACTCAGAGATATAAACAGAGAGGGTTGATGTATAGTGAACCAGAATGATTCATACTCAGATATAAACAGAGAGGGTTGATGATAGTGAACCAGAATGATTCATACTCAGAGCTATAAACAGAGAGGGTTGATGTATAGTGAACCAGAATGATTCATACTCCAGAGATATAAAGGACTGTTCCTTCAGGAACCAGAGCTGAACACATTAGTGCTGCTACTCTAAGTGTTTTCTTTCCTGCATCATGCTCTTTATAAGCGCACTAACATAGTGTTTATTAGGCCCTACTCCCTCCTCCCACCCTCCTCTCCTCCTTTCCACCTCCCTCCTCTCCTCCTTCCTCCCTCCTCTCCTCCTTCCTCCCTCCCCTCCCCTCCTTTCCACCTCCCTCCCCCTCCACTAATAACAGCTTTCCTGTTTTCTCCCGCCTCTCCACCTCCAACCCTTCATCACTCCTTCATGCAGTGAACATAAATGCACAGCATACCTCAGCTCATCTCCCTCCACCTTGTTTCTCTCCTATCTCTCTCTATCCCTTCATCTCTCTACCTCCGCCTGCCTCATCTTCCATCTCTCTCTATCCTTCATCTCTCTACCTCCGCCTGCCTCACTCTCCATCTCTCTCTACCTTCATCTCTCTACCTCCGCCTGCCTCAATCTCTCCATCTCTCTCTATCCCTTCATCTCTCTACATCCGCCTGCCTCATCTCTCCATCCTCTCTATCCCTTTCTCTCTCTTACCTCTGCCGCCTCATCTCTCCATCTCTCTCTATCCCTCATCTCTCTACCTCCGCCTGCCCTCATCTCTCTGTCTCTCTCTATCTCTTCATCTCCTACCTCCGCCTGCCTCATCTCTCCATCTCTCTCTATCCCTTCATCTCTCTACCTCCGCCTGCCTCATCTCTCCATATCTCTCTACCCTCCGCCTGCCTCATCTCTCCATCTCTCTCTATCCCTTCATCTCTCTACCTCCGCCTGCTCATCTCTCCATCTCTCTCTATCCCTTCATCTCTCTACCTCCCCTGCCTCATCTCTCCATCTCTCTCTATCTCTTCATCTCTCTACCTCCGCCTGCCTCATCTCTCCATCTCTCTCTATCTCTTCATCTCTCTACCTCCGCCTGCCCATTCTCTCCATCTCTCTCTATCCCTTCATCTCTCTACCTCCCGCCTGCCTCATCTCTCCATCTCTCTCTATCCCTTCATCTCTCTACCTCCGCCTGCCTCATCTCTCCATCTCTCTCTATCCCTTCATCCTCTCTACCTCCGCCTGCCTCATCTCTCCATGTCTCTCTATCCCTTCATTCTCCTCTACCTCCGCCTGCCTCAATCTCTCCATCTTCTCTCATCCCTTCTCTCTCTACCTGCCCTGCCCTCCTCTCTCCTACTTTCCTTTGTTATATCCTTCCATCTCCCCACCACCACGGGCTCTCCTTTTCTCCATCTCTCTATCGATCCATCTCTTCACCTCCCTCTTCCCCTATCTACCCATCTACACCACAGTCTCTTCCTCTGTCTGCTGATAAAGATCTTTAATGAATCCATCCAGATGCTACTCAGACAATCTCTCTCTCTCTCTCTCTCTCTCTCTCCTCTCTCTCTCTCTCTCTCTCTCTGCTCTCTCTCTCTCTCTCTCTCTCTCTCTCTCTCTCTCTCTCCTCCCTCTCTCTCTCTCTCTCTCTCTCTCTAAACATATGTTTACATTGCCAAAGCAAGTTAAGTACACAATAAACAAAAGGTAAATAAAAAAATTAACCTAATTTTTTGGGTAGTTGGCACATAGCCTGTCTTCTCTTGAGAGCCAGGTCTGCCGATGGTGGCCTCTCTCACTAAGTCTGTACATAGTCAAAGCTTTCCTTAATTTTGGGCCAGTCACAGTGGTCAGGCATTCTGCTAATGTGTACTCTCTGTTTAGGGCCACATTCTTTCCAATGTGTCAAGTAATTCTCTTTTTGGTTGTTATGATCTGGTTGGGTCTAATTGTCTTCCTGTCCTGGGGCTCTGTGGATTCTGTTTGTGTTTGTGAGCAGAGTCCCTATACCAGCTGGCTGAGGGGACTCTTCTCCAGGTTCATCTCTCTGTAGGGGAGGGCTTTGTTATGGATGGTTTGAGAATCACTTATTTTTAGGTGGTGGTAGAATTGAATTGCTCTTTTCTGGATTTTGATCATTAGTGGGAATCGTCCTAATTCTGCTCTGCATGCATTATTTTGTGTTTTACTTTGTACACTGAGGATGTTTTTGCAGAATTTTGCATGCAAAGTCTCAATTTGCTGTTTGCCCAATTTTGTGAATTCTTGGTTGGTGAGCGGACCCCAGAACTTACAACCATAAAGTGCAATGGGTTATATAACTGATTCAAGTATTTCTAAGTTAAATGTTTTGTGTGCCCTAGGGCAATAGTGATTAGGTGGAATTTGTATATATGGTCCTGGCAACTGGACCTTTTCTGGAACACCATTATTTTTGTCTTATTGGGATTAACTGTCAGGGCCCAAGTCTGACCGAATCTGTGCAGAAGATCTAGGTGCTGCTGTAGGCCCTCCTTGGTTGGTGACAGAAGCACTAGAACATCACCAAACAGTAGACATTTGACTTCAGATTCTAGTAGGATGAGGCCAGGTGCTGCAGACTGTTCTAGTGCCCTCGCCAATTCATTGATATATAAACTCAGCAAAAAAAGAAATGTCTTTCAAAGATAATTCGTAAAAATCCAAATAACTTCACAGATCTTCATTGTAAAGGGTTTAAACACTGTTTTCCATGCTTGTTATATAAACCATAAACAATTAATGACATGCACCTGTGGAACGGTCGTTAAGACACTAACAGCTTACAGACGGTAGGCAATTAAGGTCACAGTTATGAAAACTTAGGACACTAAAGAGGCCTTTCTACTGACTCTGAAAAACACCAAAAGAAAGATGCCCTGGGTCCCTGCTCATCTGTGTGAAATGCCTTAGGCATGCTGCAGGAGGCATGAGGACTGCAGATGTGGCAGGGCAATAAATTGCAATGTCCGTACTGTGAGATGCCTAAGACAGAGCTACAGGGAGACAGGACGGACAGCTGATCGCCCTCGCAGTGGCAGACCACGTGTAACAAACACCTGCACAGGATCGGTACATCCGAACATCACACCTGCGGGACAGGTACAGGATGGCAACAACAACTGCCCGAGTTACATCAGGAACGCACAATCT
>NW_019945548.1:22782-25730 GCF_002910315.2 Salvelinus sp. IW2-2015 | reverse complement strand
CGGAGATCTCAGACTGTCCGCAATAGGCTGAGAGAGGCTGGACTGAGGGCTTGTAGGCATGTGGTAAAGCAGGTCCTCACCAGACATCACCGGCAACAACGTCGCCTACGGGCACAAACCCACCGTCACTGGACCAGACAGGACTGGCAAAAAGTGCTCTTCACTGACGAGTCGCGGTTTTGTCTCACCAAGGGTTATGGTCGGATTCGCGTTTATCATTGAAGGAATGAGCGTTACACCGAGGCCTGTACTCTGGAGCGGGATCGATTGGAGGTGGAGGGTCCGTCATGGTCTGGGGCGGTGTGTCACAGCATCATCGGACTGAGCTTGTTGCCATTGCAGGCAATCTCAACGCTGTGCGTTACAGGGAAGACGTCCTCCTCCCTCATGTGGTACCCTTCCTGCAGGCTCATCCTGACATGACCCTCCAGCATGACAATGCCACCAGCCACTTCTCGTTCTGTGCGTGATTTCCTGCAAGACAGGAATGTCTGTCTTGCCATGGCCAGCGAAGAGCCCGGATCTCAATCCCATTGAGCACGTCTGGGACCTGTTGGATCGGAGGGTGAGGGTTAGGGCCATTCCCCCCAGAAATGTCTGGAAACTTGCAGGTGCCTTGGTGGAAGAGTGGGGTGGTTTCTGGTAGTCTTTAGTAGTTGAATCTAAGATTTGTAATTGATCATGTGTATGTTTTTGCTATTTGTTCTTTGTTATAGGGCGAAAATTATTGGAGAAGTGTTTTGTCCATACATCTCCACACGTGTGTGTGTGTGTGTGTGTGGGAGACAGAGACACACTGCCCACCCACATTTAGGACCAAGGACCCTCAAACAATCCCCTGATTCACACCTCTCCTCCTTCTCCGTCTCCGTCTCTCCTCCCTCCCTCTGTCTGTCTTCCCTCCCTTCCGTCCATTTTCAATCTCTTTCTTCCCACTGCCCATGACAGAGAATGACAGAAGAATGACAACCACACAATAACTAACACTTTCACCTCACATTCTAGACAGAGACACACACCAACAATCCTACAGTTCACACACTAGCACACACTAACACACACCAACACACACTAAGACACCGACACAGTATCCCTCACTGTCCTAATATTCTATTTTCTACACTACCTCTCTCACTGCCTCTCCCTCTCTCTTTCCTTCCATCTCTCTTTCCCTGTTTCCCACTCTTTCTATCTCCACCTGTCTCTCCGTCCATGTCTCCCTGTTGCTGTGTGTACTCTCCAGTGGTATCATTGACCAGAGTGCAGCAGGATTCCATTCATCTTTAAATCATACTCTCAGGCCCACAGACCCGTGTGTGTGTGTCTGTGTGTGTGTGTGTGCGCACGGTCCACCTGCGCGTGTATAGTCAGCGGGCCTATTTAACATCTTTACAACACTGTATATATACATAATATGACATTTTGGAACTTCGAGAGAGAGAGAGAGCTTTAATGAAACATTCTCATTTAAAACCTCACCACCCCCCCTAAAATAAAACACAAATATATCCAGTTCTGCATACATGTACCATATGTACCTTTCCCTTTACCACACATCACAATAACCAAAAAACCTTCTACAACCGTATTCCCAAAAAACATCTTCCCCAGCTTTTCCTTATTTGAATACCTGTACCTCATTATAAACATTCCAACAGTAAAAAACTACAAAACCTCTCACACAGACATTCCAACAGTAAAAAACTACAAAACCTCTCACACAGACATTCCAACAGTAAAAATACTACAAAACCTCTCACACAGACATTCCAACAGTAAAAAACTACAGAACCTTCTCACACAGACATTCCAACAGAGACATTAATGGCATTAACCTGGCGCACACAGAAAACCATGGATCAAGTTTCTCTCATAACACAGAAAGGACACCCCTGTCGACTCCTGGTTCAACCCGTGCCAACCAGCTGTTAGTGGCCAGGGCTCCATGTAGAACCCTCCACCGGAGGTCCCCTGACCTCTTTGGTGCTGGGTTGTAGATGTTTTTTGTTTTTGTTTTTTTGTTTTTTTTTTTTATTTTTTTTTTTCTTTGTTTTTAGTTTGTTTTTTTTTTTGTTTTTTTTTTATTTTTTTTGTTTGGTTGTTTTTTTTTGTGTTTGTTTATTTTGTCTTTTTGTTGTTTTTTTGTTTCTGTGTTTTTTTTTTTGTTTTTTTTTTTTGTTATTTTTTTGTTTTTTTTCTTTTTTCCCAAGCAGTGGTTGTAGCTGTTCTAGTGGATTCTTCAATTAACATTGAGCTGATTTCTGAACGTGCTGTTGTGTTCTTTTTTTCTTATTGTAATTTTCTGTTTTGCTTCCAGCCCATAGCGAAGCACTCAGGTTTTCTTGGGTCTCTGTGTTTTGTGGGTTTGGAATTATGTTTTTCAAATTTCTTCTTAGGGTTTCTTGGGCTTCTTTATCATAACATGTCAATCGTTTGTTATTTGTTTAGGTTGGTTCTGCTTTGGCATTTTGCGATTTGATAGGGAGTTTTGAAAGGTAAATAGAAGTTTACACCTTTGCTTTGGCAGTGACATGTGTTGTCCAGAGTTGTTTAAAAAGGGATTGATCTTGTTGTTGTATGTTGGTCTAATACTTTCCTTCGGTCTATAGCGTTTCTTATAGTTCGTTTGTTCAGCTTTGATGCCTCATGATTGAGTTTGCTCTGTTCAAGTAGGCTGTGATTTGCTGTGATCTGATAGGGGTGGTCAAGTGGGCTGACTGTGAAACTCTGAAGTACTCTGGTTGAGGTTTGTGATACTGTATCTACAGTATACTGAAGGGGATGTTTAGCTGTGGTGGTATTATGGTAGAGTCCGCCTCGAAGCTACTGCTAACCTAGTCACTTGGTCCTCACAGGCGCAGCCGCGGATATCCCGTATTTGGAGATACACGGGGTTAATTCCAGTTGTCTCTGTTGTTTGAGTTTCAAGCAAGCATGAACCAGAGCAG
>NW_019945548.1:15876-22757 GCF_002910315.2 Salvelinus sp. IW2-2015 | reverse complement strand
CCACAACAGAAATCACCAATTCTCCTCTCATCTCTACCTCTCCAGACTATCCACATCTCCGAGTCACGCAGTAAAATTAAGACTTCTCTGTCAGTCTAATCTATCAAGTCTTCAGCTCTCTCTACTACAGGATTCTCTTCTCTCATCCTTTAAATATACTCTTTCTACAGTTACTTCTCCATCATCCCATCATGTAAAAGTAACTTTCGTAAAAAAATCCCAGGTCTACCTTCCCTCTACCATTCATCTATCTCCTCAACTAAATCGTTATAAAACGTCATCTATCATCCCTCACTCTCTCACATCCATTTTCTCTCACCTCCTCTTTCTACCGCTTCTCTCTCACTCGTCTCTCCTCCCACCATCCTCTCTTCCTCTCATTCATCTCTCTCTTCTGATATTCACAGTGATCCTATCTCCCCCCTCTTCACTACCGCTTGTATTTGAACTAATTTTCTCATTTCTTTGACAGCCCGTTCGCCCTGCTTCATCATGCTATGGAACATTTTCAAACACTGGCCACCAGGGCCCTCGAAAGAGTGTGCACCGAGGCACCCCCCTTTGACAATAGCATCTGCGTCCTCTCTATTTCTTATCTTTTCCTAGGGGCCTTTCTCAGCACTTCGTCTCCCTTTGTTAGTGAGTCGATTTTTCTCCAATACGCCCTCCCTCTCAGTCTGCCTTCCTAACACTCTCCTCTCTACCACCTGCATGTGCTGCTGTCCTTGTTTTGGCGGTTTTTATAGGCTGGGTTTCGTTATCAAGCACTTCTCTTTGAGCAGATCAGATGAGATTTCAACTTCTGATTCGTTAGAAGGGCTTTATACTCCTCAATCTCACTACATGCTATCTCTCTTCCTCTTCACTCTTCCTCGATCTCTCTCTCTGTCTCTCTTCTGAGTCTCTCTTTCAATAACTCTCTCACTTTTCATCCTTCATCTTCTTCATCTCTTCGCTCAAATTCCGTTCTTCAAGGCTTCACACTAGCACCTCTTAAACCCCTGTCTCCCTCCCCCATCTACATGATTGGAAAGATGGGTTATCACTTTAACCAGGTGACATCAATAGGGATCATAGCCTTCACGCTTCACCTGGACCTGCATGGCACAGTCCACCTGGTCAGGTCATGTCTTGGAAGAGCGGTGTCTGAGTCCAAGTGGTGTGCTTTAAATGGACACCTGGAGCTCCTGAACTTGACCCCCTAATCTCTAACATATGTTTACATATGAGACCAATAGGCAAGTTAAGGACACTAATAAACAAAAGGCTGGAAATTATCAAAAAAGATTAACCTAATTTTGGGTAGTTGGGCAAGCTTATAGCCTGTCTTCTCTTTGAGAGCCAGGTCTGCCGATGGTGGCCTCTCTCACTAAGTCTGTAACATAGTCAACAGCTTTCCTTAATTTTGGGTCATCACAGGGGTCAGGCATTCTTGCTAATGTGTACTCTCTGTTTAGGGCCACATTCTTTCCAATGTGTCAAGTAATTCTCTTTTTGGTTGTTATATCTGGTTGGGTCTAATTGTCTTCCTGTCCTGGGGCTCTGTGGATTCTGTTTGTGTTTTGTGAGCAGAGTCCTATACCAGCTGGCTGAGGGGACTCTTAGGTTCATCTCTTCTGTAGGGGAGGGTTTGTTATGGATGGTTGAGAATCACTTATTTTTAGGTGGTGGTAGAATTGAATTGCTCTTTTCTGGATTTGATCATTAGTGGGAATCGTCCTAATTCTGCTCTGCATGCATTATTTTTTTGTGTTTTACTTTGTACAACTGAGGATGTTTTTGGCAGAATTGTGCATGCAAAGTCTCAATTTGCTGTTTGCCCAATTTGTGAATTCTTGGTTGGTGAGCGGACCCCAGAACTTACACCATACATAAGGTGCAATGGGTTATATAACTGATTCAAGTATTTCTAATGTTAATATGTTTGTGTGCCCTAGGGCAATAGTGATTAGGTGGAATTTGTATATATGCGTGCCTGGCAACTGGACCTTTTCGGAACACCATTATTTTTGTCTTATTGGGATAACTGTCAGGGCCAAAGTCTGTACCGAATCTTGTGCAGAAGATCTGGTGCTGCTGTAGGCCCTCCTGGTTGGTGAGACAGAAGCACTCTAGAACATCACCAAACAGTAGACATTTGATTCTCAGATCCTAGTAGGGATGAGCGCCAGAGGTGCTGCAGACTGTTCTAGTGCCCTCGCCAATTCATTGATATAATACAACTCAGCAAAAAAAAGAAATGTCTTTCAAAGATAATTCGTAAAATCCAATAATACTTCACAGATCTTCATTGTAAAGGGTTTAAACACTGTTTCCCATGCTTGTTCAATAACCATAAACCAATTAATGAACATGCACCTGTGGAACGGTCGTTAAGACACTAACAGTTAGAGACGGTAGGCAATTAAGGTCACAGTTATGAACCTTAGGCAACAAAGAGGCCTTTTCTACTGACTTGAAAAACACCAAAAGAAAGATGCCCTGGGTCCCTGCTCATTGTTGTGAACATGCCTTAGGCATGCTGCAAGGAGGCATGAGGACTGCAGATGTGGCAGGGCAATAAATTGCAATGTCCGTACTGTGAGATGCCCTAAGACAGAGCTACAGGGAGACAGGAGGACAGCTGATCGCCCTCGCGCGTGGCAGACCACGGTAACAACAGCCTGGCAGCAGCGACGGTAATCACGAACATCACTCACCCTGCGGAACAGGTACAGGATGGCAACAACAACTGCCCGAGTTACATCAGGAACGCACAATCCTCCATCAGTGCTCAGACTGTCCGCAATAGGCTGAGAGAGGCTGGACTGAGGGCTTGTAGGCATGTGGTAAAGCAGGTGTCCTACCAGACATCACCGGCAACACACACGTCGCGTCTAACGGGCACAACACCACCGTCACTGGACCAGACAGGACTGGCAAAAAGTGCTCTTCACTGACGAGTCGCGTTCTTGTCTCACCAAGGGTTATGGTCGGATTCGCGTTTATCATTGAAGGAATGAGCGTTACCGAGGCCTGTACTCTGGAGCGGGATCGATTTGCAGGTGGAGGTCGTCATGGTCTGGGGCGGTGTGTCACAGCATCTACTGCGACTGATTGTTGCCATTGCAGGCAAATCTACAACGCTGTGCGTTACAGGGAAGACGTCCTCCTCCCTCATGTGGTACCCTTCCTGCAGGCTCATCCTCCTGACATGAGCCCTCCAGCCATGACAATGCCACCGAGCCACTTCTCGTTCTGTTGCGTGATCCCTCGCAAGACAGATATGTAGTGTCTCTGCCATCGGCCGCGAAGAGCCCGAATTCTCAATCCCATTGAGCACGTCTGGGACGCTTTGTGGAGTCGGGGGTGAGGGTTAGGTGCCATTCCCCCAGAGAAAGTGAGGAACTTGCTAGCAGGTGCCTTGGTGGAAGATGGGGTGGGTTTCTTATTGGTAGTTGAATCTTAAGATTGCTATGATG
Organism: Salvelinus sp. IW2-2015; assembly: GCF_002910315.2. Taxonomy (NCBI): domain Eukaryota; kingdom Metazoa; phylum Chordata; class Actinopteri; order Salmoniformes; family Salmonidae; genus Salvelinus; species Salvelinus sp. IW2-2015. Next base: position 19,296 of record NW_019945548.1, on the reverse strand, counting down.
TAATGTGTACTTTTATGTGTTTGACTATTTGTTCGTCTGTGGTATACAGGGGCGCGAAAATTATTGGAGAAGTGTTTTGTCCATACATCTCCACAGCGTGTGTGTGTGTGTGTGTGTGGGGAGACAGAGGCACAACACGCTCCCACCACTAATTGCTATTTTCGGGCCTCCCTAGGGATGTAACTGGTCCAGAGGTAGACGAGATCAAAGACATTAAAAGCAGAACGAATGTGACGTCGGCCTATCACCTCCGGAACCAATATCAGCACCACTGTGTACTCAACGTGTCTCCTGTCTCCGAGATCTCAGTCACTCTCTCACTACCCCTCCCTGGCTTACTGTATCTTCCAGCTCCACCTTCCGTCCATATTTCAATCTCTTCTGTTCCACCTGCCCATACAGAAGAAGATGACAGAAAGGAGATGACATAGCGCACACAATAATGCTAACCAGGACTTCTCGAGCCTCACATTCTAGACAGAGACACACACACGCAAACAACCTAACAGTTCACACACTAGCACACACTAAGACACACACAACACACACTAAGACACCGACACACCACTCATGTCCTAGTAATATTCTATTTTCTACACTACTCCTCTCACTGCCTCTCCTCTCTCTTTCCTTCCATCTCTCTTTCCCTGTTTCCCACTCTTTCTATCTCCACCTGTCTCTCCGTCCATGTCTCCTGTTGCTGTGTGTACTCTCCAAGTGGTATCATGATGCCAGAGTGCAGCAGGATTCCATTCATCTTCTTAAATCATACTCTCAGGCCCACAGACCCGTGTGTGTGTGTCTGTGTGGTGTGTGTGCGCACGGTCCACCTGCGCGTGTATAGTCAGCGGGCCTATTTAACATCTTACAACACTGTATATATACAAATCTTGCATTTGGAACTTCGAGAGAGAGAGAGAGCTTTAATGAAACATTCTCATTTAAAACCTCACCACCCCCCTAAATAAAAACACAATATATCCAGTTCTGCATACATCGTACCATATGTACCTTTCCTTTACCACACATCACAATAACCAAAAACCTCTACAACGTATTCCCAAAAAACACTTCCCCAGCTTTTCCTTATTTGCATACCTGTACTCACTCATTATAAAACATTCCAACAGTAAAAAACTACAAACCTGTTCGCTCTCGATTCAGACCAGACAATACATTCCAACAGTAAAAAACTACAAAACCTCTCACACAGACATTCCAACAGTAAAAAACTACAAAACCTCTCACACAGACATTCCAACAGTAAAAAACTACAGAACCTCTCACACAGACATTCCAACAGAGACATTAATGGCATTAACCTGGCGCACACAGAAAACCCATGGATCACAGTTTCTCTCATAACACAGAAAGGACACCCCTGTCCGACTCCTGGTTCAACCCGTGCCAACCAGCTGTTAGTGGCCAGGGCTCCATGTAGAACCCTCCACCGGAGGTCCCCTGACCTCTTTGGTGCTGGGGGTTTGTAGAGCCCCCTCCATCTAAAACCCAGCATACTCTCCTCCCCACATACCCCCTGCCACTGATGTGCCTTCACTCCTGTTAGGCTCCTAATGTTCCCCACCTTAACGCAGAGGTTGAAGAGGGATTTGCCACCCGCCCCCTCAAACTCCCCCAGGCTCAGAGTGTTAAAATCTAAGTCCTCCAGACCCCCTTGCCAGTCTCCAGTCTCTGCCGCCACCTGCAGTGGCGGAAACATTGGTGGCCCCTCCCCCTTTGGCCGCTCAAACACACCCCTCAGACAGTGCCTCCTGGACCTCCTCCAGGAATCTCTCCAGAAGCCTAAGAGACGTTATTCCTGTTTGTTGTGCAAGAACTTCCGGGGTTTTCCGGGTTTTCATGAAACAGGTACTCATGGTTCACTCTATCAAAAGCCTTCTCTTGATCTAAAGAGACCAGTTCAAAATTCACATTAGAACCTCTCGACAAGTCCAACATGTCCCTGATTAAGAACAAGTTGTCCGTGATTGAGCGTCCCGGCACACAATATGTTTGGTCCTTATGTACTATCGAGTCCAGATGGGACTTCAGTCTGTTAGAGAGGACCTTGGCAAATATATTGTAGTCCGCACAGAGTAATGCCACCAGTTCTTAAGTTCACACAAGTCCCCTTTTTTGGGCAGGAGAGTCGGCAACTCTCATCGGCAACTCTCCTACCCCTACACATTCACGCAACACATCCATCGACTCCCAGTGCACGACCGGGGGACATCTGGGTTACGGCCTCTGCCAGTTCATGGGACAACAGAGGAATGTCCATTTCATCCGTCTGTGCCAGAGAGAGCTTAGGGAATCCTGCGAACAAGACCTGAGCACACATAGGATCACACATTTCTGCCCTATACAACTCAGTATAAAACTCCACAGTTCGCTCCCGCATCTCTCCCATCACAGAGGTCACCCGCCCATCAGACAGCCGTAGACAATGCCAATGCATACCCTTGGCTTCACTGCTCTCTCTTTCCAAACCAAAGAAGAAGGAGCTGGAGCATTCATCTCCTTGAGCATGGAGAACCTAGCTCTTACAAGTGCTCCCTTGCTTTAACCTGGAAAAAACTTACCAGGTCCCTACGTAATTCAGCTAAATTAGCCTGGAGGCCTACACTGCCTTGCCCCACGATTTTTTTTATTTTTTTATTTCACCTTTATTTCACCAGGTAGGCAAATTGAGAACACGTTCTCATTTACAAAGCGACCTGGACCATCTCTACCTCCATCTCACTAATACACCGCTCTAGTCCCACAATACTCTCCTAGCCTCTGAGGATGAGAGAGCTGTATACTGGTGACAGAAAAGCCGAATTTGGACTTTCCCCACATCCCACCATTGACTCAGAGACTCATACTCCTCTCTTCGCTGCCCCCACCTTTCCCAAAAAGTCTGGAAACCTGAGCAGAAAGTGGCATTCTTGTAAGAGCTTGACATTAAACTTCCAATAGGATGCCTGCCAGGGCCCGGGTGAAAAGACAGCCGAGCCATGGTATGTGGTGATCTGAAAACCCCACTGGGAGAATGGTAGCCCCCAACAGCCTATTGCTCTGATTCCTGGACATGTAAAACCCCACTGGGAGAATGGTAGCGCCCAGCAGCCTATTGCTCCGATTCCTGGACATGTAAAACCCCACTGGGAGAATGGTAGCGCCACAGCCTATTGCTCCGATTCCTGGACATGTAAAACCCCACTGGGAGAATGTACGCCCAGCAGCCTATTGCTCTGATTCCTGGACATGTAAAACCCCACTGGGAGAATGGTAGCGCCCAGCAGACCTATTGCTCCGATTCCTGGACATGTAAAACCCCACTGGGAGAATGGTAGCGCCCAACAGCCTATTGCTCCGATTCCTGGACATGTAAAACCCCACGGGAGAATGGTAGCACCCAACAGATCTTCTCTCCCC
>NW_019945548.1:8161-8784 GCF_002910315.2 Salvelinus sp. IW2-2015 | reverse complement strand
ATCGTACGAGAAAGAAAAGAGGAGGTTCTGCCTTTTCTTCTTTAATTTGTGTCTGGCTATTAGCATTCTGAACACAGCACTGGTAGAACGACAGAGGAAAAGAGGAGAGGGAGAATGGAAAGAATAGCAGAGAGGAGCATAACAGGAGGGGAATAGAGGCAAAAAATAAGAGGAGGAGAAGACAGTATAGAGAAGAGGGGGAGAAAATGTGAAAAGAGAGAGGTGTATAGGTTGGAGAGAGAGAGAAAGACAGGATGAGAAAAGACTAAGAGAAGTCAAACTACACATTTAACCCTCGCAGGCTTCTGGCAAGCCGTAAATCAGTCTCTGTACAGGTCACTGCACACACACATATACACACACACACACACACACACTCACATATACACACACACATACTCACATATGCACACACACACACCACACACTCACACCCTTTACTTACGCTGAAGGAGAGAAAACACACGGTGACATTTACTTCAACAGACATTGAGAGAGCCTGCCACCTCTCTTAACAGACGAATACGATGACATAAAACCCCTGTCGATCACCTCTCTTAACAGACTAATACGATGACATAAAACCCCTGTCGAGCACCTCTCTTAACAGACTAATACGATGA
>NW_019945548.1:0-8136 GCF_002910315.2 Salvelinus sp. IW2-2015 | reverse complement strand
ATCTCAATCCGAATAGTCTGTTAAGGAGGTGCTCGAGGCATAGGTGGGGTTTAGTCACGGTATTGAGTGCTGTGGTAAGAGAGGCGACGACAGGGGGTTTTAGTGTCACGTAGGTTAGTCTTGTAGAGAGGTGCGCGACAGGGGTTATGTCATCGTATTAGTCTGTTAAGGAGGAGGTGACGACAGGTGATAAGTGCTCGCTAATGGCTGTATAGTCGTGTTAAGAGAGGGACTGAAGGGTTTATGTCATCTGTGTAAGTCTGTAAATAGAAGGGTGTGGGGCCCCCCCCCCCGGCTCGCAGGGGTTTGATCTCACAGTATACGACTGTTAACTGCTCGTTCGTGGGCTGCAGGGGCAGTGAATGAGTTAAGCCGGTCAAGGGTCCCATTAAACGGCCCGTACTGCCAATCTGTGCTCGGACAATAGTGCCCTATTATGAATAAGGTCTAATCGATTACGAAGAACACCTCTGAGTTTCCGCTAAAGGACCGTGAATGATTCCTGTGGATGTGAAAATCATGAACCTCATTTTGCAGAACCTGTCCTGACCAGGAAAGTGGAAAACTCTGAAAGCGATGCTCGTTCAGGAGGGGGCCGCTATAATGTGCGATATCCTACTAGTATAACAGCACTCATAACTCTCCAACGAATGTGACCCAGGGCAGTGAGAGTCGGACGAAAATGGAGTGTATAACGTCATCCTGAGGTCGAATAAAAGCATGCTTGGCGATACCCAATCCTTTTTTGGGGAAAAAAAGAAAGACCCTCGCGGAGAGTGACCGGTATGGTGGGGCCTTCTAGCTGTCGTAGTATGGCGGGGTGGTGGGCGGATCGACAGGAGTCGTGAACTAATTTCATCGCGTCTTCGCGTTGGTATTGATTAATATTATGTGAGTGTGGATGGTGTGACATATCGTTAAAGTATGTTTTTCAACACATAGTTTATTAGATTATTGAAAATTTCGGGGATCAGTGCAGGTAGAGGTTGTCTGGGCGCGACTGCTTTATGGGATCAGGATGGGGTGGTTGTGGGTGGCGGGCGTGGGGAGAGGTGCGCGTCAGTGAATGCAGGTGAAGATGGGAGAAGGAGAAGGTGGTCGCGCCACTTGGTCAGCTTCCGTGCTAATGATGGGAGTGCAGGTTAGGAGTGCTGCGTATAACACGAGCGGAGGAGGTATGTGGGTGGTGCGGAGGACAGAGGAAGGGGAGGGCGTTTGGGGATAGGCAGGAGCGAGAATGGGGAGGGGAAGTAGGGCGCGATTGCGAAGGAAGTTAACAGTAGGACCCAGTTTATGATGCATATGTCATGGATACTGGGCCGTTGGTGCGAGAAGGCAAATGGGGGTGGGGGGTGGAACGTCTAGCATGTGCCGCCGGCCAAGATTTGGGGGTGAGTGGGTGCAGGTGCTCTCGGTCGGGCCATAGTGTGGGTGTGGGTGGTGCTGGCGTTTCAGAGCGGGCCAGGGACGGGAGACGGCTGTAGGGGTAGGAGGTGGAGGGAGTTAGGGGGACTGTTGGAAACGCGAAGTGGTGTGTCGGTTGAGAACTGGACGAGGGTTGTTAGTTTTTTAGAAGTCTAACACGGGCGTTGCGAGGTATAGAGACAGCATGTGTGGTAGGGCTGACATCGTAATAGCCAGAAGGATAGGTTGTTTGGTAATGTCGGATTTTAGGTTTAATAGGGTGATTTGGGGTCTAGAAGTTGAGTGAGGGTGTCACCGGGGATGATTGAAGTAAGTAGAGTTGGGATCGGTGTGGAGAAGAGAGTGAAAGGCTGACGGGGATGCGGTTTTATATATTTAGATAGATGTAGGCACAACTGACCCTTGGGGGACGATGGCTTCATGAAAGAGCACAGTTTTCGAACAAAAACAAAGTGTGTTATAACCTGAATGTTTATAGGATGTCGATCGATGAACAGCATATCCGGTTAGCCAAATTAAAGTATTGTTTGCTAGGTTCCGCTCTAACGGAGCCCGGCAACTAATTGCTACCGGTTAAATGGCTTGTGCTTGGGCTAGTGGTGGTCTAGTTTAATATAACCTTGCACATGATGGTTGTGTTTGCTGTAAAACATTAATAACGTCGATAATAGTTGGGGCTGAATCACAAGATGGCCTTTTCTCCATCATGCTGACACCAGTAGTTTTCAGCAAAACAAGCCTGGGGTTTAGTGATGAACTATAGCTCAACGTATGATCGTTTGTGGGTCTTGTAATACTCTGGCGTATGCCCGGTGCCGATTCTCGACGCGGTTAGCTGGTGAAGCGCGCCTGCAGCTAGTGGTGCCAATGTACAGCGAGTAGATTGGATGTTCATACAATCTATTGCGCATTTGTTCGTGCGTGCGAAGGCAAAACTAGAGTTTATTGAATGACATTTAAGACGTCATCTGATAAGGTTGGGGCCCTTTAGGGTTACTGTGGTCTGTTCCTTGTTAGGGTTAGGTCTGGGCTTGTTGCGCATGCTACCTTGCTGTGTGAAAAATGTTTGTCCTTTTCTTGGTGCTATTGTGGGGTGGGCTGAAGTCTAGGACGAAGAGATGATATACGAAGGGTTCGCTGTCAAACACATTTACGAGAATCGAGCCATGCGTTGCGTGGTGACAAGCAGTTTATCTTTCATCATGCTGTCATTGGACTGTATATTGCCGGTAAGTTAAATCTCTATAAAAATATAGTTTTGAACTTTCGGCCTGGAACGCCGGTGCACTCTGAAGTGCGCTGTTTGTCCATATTGGGTCGCCTCTTGCCGTGGGGTCTTCTGGGCTTGTTCGCCAAACGAAAGTTAACCTGTCCGCCCCCGTTTCCGCTAGTCGGGATACTCCTCCACATTCCACGAAAACCGCAGAGCCGCTTTTGAAATTCAATCGTCTCCTTTGGTGATTGAAAATTTAACAATTCACAACAAAGATAAGTTCAAAGTCCAGATACAGTCTACATCGGAAAAGACACAGGTGGGAGTACTGTGGGTTGGGGAATCGGCAGCCCACGCTCCCGCTGCGGTATGTGGGGGTTGCTGTTGGCACGTTTGTAGGTATGGGTTGGGATAAGGGGGGGTTATGCGTGAGGGTTGTCTGGAGGGATTAGGAAGGAGTAAGCGGTGGAGGTAGTAGTGGAGTGAAGTATTGTTTTGGAAAGGTTTAGGGCGACGCGATGAGGGATGATGTTCAGGATGTGAGGAGAAGTCAGAGCTGGAGGGCGAGGTCAGTGGGCGTCGAGGGAGGGTGGTGGGTTGGCGTGGGAGAGCGTGAGTGGACGCGGGCAGGGAGGGGGAAGGCGGCGTGTTGCTGGTGTACAGGGCTGTGTGGGCGGTCGGAGCGTGTGCTGGATGTGTGTAAGCAGAGGTGTAGGTGAATAGGCGCAGAATCGGTAGTGGAGAGTGCAGGTGCGATGGGAGGGAACAGGACCGGAGATGAGGTGAAGACTCGAAGGAAAGCAGCATGTACAGCGTGCAGATGACAGTCTGGTAGCTGACCAGGTGGTGCTTGATCGAATCGGCGGCGATGGTAAGGAGGCAGTCTAGGGATGTGGGGGGCTGGGTGCGTAGGATGTTGAAGGGGGGGATCAGTGGTGGTCAGGGTAGAGGTGGTGGGTGGTGGGGGATGAACGGCGATGGTTTGGTGTGGTGAGGGGGGTGTGTGTATGCGGGTGGATGTGTGGGGCTGTGGGGCGCGGGGTACAATGCTGAAGGTGAGAGATGGGCAGGAACGGGTGCAGGAACGGCAGGGCTAAGGAGCCAAGGGTAGGGGAGCTGATTACAGGGACTCAAACGGGGACAATACCGAAAATACTCATGCGATACAAGACATGTCTTAAGAAACACGGCGCATACTATAATGTGAGGAGTATGACATAAAGCCTCTGTGAATACTAGCCGGAATATATCACATGTTTTAAAGTGTTAGAGTGTTGCAGCGGGGCAAAACGCGACAAGGGGAGCGAGGCAGCATTGGAGAGTCTAGGCCTACGGGGTACAATAGCGGCCAGCCACATATACCGCCGAAGGTTCATCGTCAAGGACGATGTGTTACACGAGTGGGATGCAAGTAGGTCAGGGCGCGTTTGCGTAGCTCGTATATAGACGTGCGTGGAGAGTCGCTACGAGGAGTAGGGTGAGGGATTAGGGAGGGGAAATTCGATGGCGTAGAGGCCTGTTGCGATAAAGTCGCGGTTGCCAGGTCAGGGATGAGCAGTCCTGTAGAGCAGGGGCAGGTTATAACATGACAGCTTAATGGGTGTGGTGGTCTGCGAGGAATAGGTGGTATGGCTAGTCCGAGGAGCGGGAATGGGTCGTTGTCGCGTGTTACAGTTTCTACGAGTGTGCTGATAGTCGAGCGGACTACCAGTCGAGCGGAGGGTAGCGTAGGGCGGCGAGACGTAGCCCTTTTCCGCAGACGTGTCACGGTATGGCGTTGCTAATGTTAGACCCACGGCCTTATCCTCTGACCAATATAGCTATTCCCCCGCAATTGCCGACACTATGTCTCATGCGAGGATAGAGCCGATAAGTGTTTGATAGAGTAAGCGGGAGGGAGAGGTACAGTTAGTTCTGTAATGCTATCGTCGGCACGTGTTACGAATTCTAAAAATAATCTCAGCCGGACATGAAGACTGGGTAGTTACTGGTAAGCGAAATACCAATAGAGCTCTGAGAGCAGAGAGGGGTCTATGTACACGCAGTCCGCAGGGCAGGCGGTCTAGGAGAATATGATATATGCCAACAGATGGGTTCGCCATGACTTGTTGTAGCGTGATCTCTGGTCGTTATCGCAGAAATGTTGCTAGCAAGTGGTTGCTGGTTGGCTGTGGCCTAATGCGCACCGTGTTTGTGATTTCAGACGAATGCGTGTGTTTGTTTTTCCCTCTTCGCAATGAGCAAGCAGTGGCTCATTCGGTGGGTGCGTGTGACGGCTAAGCTCTCCTAGACGTTCCAAACAATAGTCACAACGGTGCGATACAACGCAACCAGCGCTATCGCTTCCTCGAAGTAAATTGCATATAGACTGGATGAGCAGAGATACAAGAAAACCATGCACGTGGAGGAGTGATAGTGTAGCATGTACAATAACTGCCAAGCCGACTACTCACGGTTCCTCCGATGTAACCACAGGTTTTCCAAGGCCAATAGCAAGTCCCCCCACTGCCGCCTCGTGGCAGACAACAGAAAGGAGTGGGGGACCACCTTGTTCCAAGAGGCCTCTATGCTCAACCAAGACAGAGATCATCAAATCCTTCCTCTCACTCTCCTCCCTGACATTCTCAGGGAAGGGGTAAGTGACGGGCATCGTATCCAATGGGCTCATAACGTACATGCCGCATTGTGGAGTGCAGGCGTCAGGGAGGCAAACTTGACACACAGCATTCGATCAGTGCAAGACCTTCGCACCTTACCCGGCTGTTAACAAGACGTAGGTGGGCCCTAAATGAGTGTGTGTGTTGACACCCAGCAGACGACATTCATGCAGGGTCGTTTCTGGTAGAAACGTAGAGAGTTGATTCTCTGTAACTCCACTAGCAATAAGAACTTGCAGAGATACGCCTACAGAGGCATAGAGATTTCGTGAACGAGGCCGTTTAAAGTATGAACGGATTTCCCCAAGATAGTGAGCAAAGAGCACTCTCCTATTGCCTCGAAGAGTTTTTAAGAGTAGGGGCTCGACAGGGTTTATTCACCGCTCATACGTCCGTTAAGAGAGGATGTCGTCGTATCAGGGGTTGCGATGTCGAGGCGGGTACTTGAGCCTGTAAGAAGGTGCTCGACAGCGGTCATCTCCATTTCGCGAAGTTTCTTTCCCGCGCTGTTAAAGAGGTGCTCACAACACAGCGGCGTGAGGCATTGCCGATCTCACGCTGCTAAGAGAAGGGAGACGACAGGGTTCGTCATGCTGATTAAGTCGGTTTAACGAGAGGGGTGGCTCCGAGATCAGGGGTTTAATGTATCTGGACTAGTGCGTATAGAAGACGTGCTCGACAGGGGTTTATGTCATCCGATTAGCCTTGTTAAGCAGAGGCTCGGCAGGGGGTTACTGTCATGCGTTGGGAGAAGCTGTTAGAGAGGTGATCGAAGGGTACGAGGATGCGATCAGTAGCGATCCTGCTGTAGGGAGGGGGCAGGCGCTCTCTTCAGATGCTGTGAGAGTAAACGTGGCAGCGACGTAGTGTTTCACCTCCGTTCAGCGTCGTAACTAATCCGGGTGTTGAAGTGTGCTGGTGTGTGCGGTCGTGCTTAATTGTGAGGTATGGGAGTGGGTGTTATCGCTGTGAGTGGTGCTTGTGTGGTGTTTGTGGAGAGTGTGTGGCTGCACTGCTCCATTTTTAAGCAGTAGGGACCTGCAATGTTACGCCGGCGTGCCAGAAGCCTGCGAGTGGTTCTTAACTTATGTCTGTGTGACCCCTTCGCTCTCGCGTTTCAGGCTGTTTGCTCATCCCTGTCTTTCTCCTCCCTCCCAACGCTGATACCTCTCTCTTTTCCACATTTTTCTCCCCCTCTCTCTTACTGGATCTCTTGCCTACCGCGGGCGGTATGCTTTTGCGCCCTTCTTAGTCCCTCCTGATTAGCTCCCGCGTCTGCTAACCATCTTTCATTCTCCCTCGTCCTCGTGTTCTGCTTCCTGTCGTCTATCTACCTAGGCTGTGTGCAGAAGCGGGGGGATTAGGCCAGACAACAAATTAAATGAAGAAGCAGAACGTCCGCGTTCCTCTCTTTCTCGACGATCATTTGTTCTAATCATCCCATCCTTGAAGTCGAAGATACACACAGCCATCTAGGGCAAGCTAATGAGTGAGGTAGCTGACTAGAGAGTGTTGATGGGGTTCGTTTGGGCCGGTCTCGGTGAGAGTAGGCCAGTTTCGGGTGACCGAGTGAGAGGTCTGAGCTTGGTCTAGTTCGATTTGAAGCTATCTGAGAGTTCACATCGTGACCACGAACTGACCCGTCTTTTCAGTAACAGGAGTAGGAGGCCGCTAAGTGAGCAATCAGCAGCCAGGAAGCACATATCAAGACACACACGCTACACGAAGCCCACACTACACATGCACACACACACACCAACCACACTACAGCAGCACATCACAGCACTAACACACATCAGCACAACGTCCCAGGCTGGTCTAATGTCAATCCAGAAGTACCAATGCAGACATTCAGCAGGCCCTTGAAGAGCACTGACGACGCAAGCGGTTGAGAAGTAGAGGTGCAGTTTGGGTGTGATGTGGCGGTGCGTCGATATCACTGTTGCGGATGGTGGAGGCTTGTGTTTATTGGGATGGGTGGTGTGTGCGGGTGAGATGGGCGGAGGTTGGTGATCAGCAGTAGGCCATGTTCACTTTGTGGGGTGGGTTCTAGTGTCATAGGTGTAGGCCTGGCTGGCCGCTGTGGGTAGTGGCTTCTACAACTTGAAGGTTCTGTGTGTGTACTGGGGGGGAGTGCTTATTGAGTGCCGGCATCGAGGGGTGTAGATAAAACCCCTGTCGATCACCTCTCTTAACAGACTAATACGATGACATAAAACCCCTGTCGATCACCTCTCTTAACAGACTAATACGATGACATAAAACCCCTGTCGAGCACCTCTCTTAACAACAAGCCTTCCAAATAACCTCTACCAGTGTTCACAGCCACGCTAGTGTGTGTGGATGGCACAGACAAGGGCATCAGTCTCCCAGGAGCAAATTGGTTCATTCATTTCAGATGTAAGCCTCCTGTCTTCCACAACAGTAGCTGGACTCTGCTGGGCTGTGAGGGTACAGAGAGATGGCTAGCATTGTCTATTCAATTTACCCTGTTGAGAGCAAAGCGGTGCTCTAACATGCTAATATGCTACAGAGCAGAAATGACCTCACTTGACTAACCTCACAGCATCTCTCATCATGTTGTCCTTTCTCTTCTCCTACCCTCTCTCTCTTTTTCCTTTCTCCCTGGGTCACTACCCAACACAGGTATGTGTGTATGTCTGTGAGTGAGTGTATATTATTTAGCTTGAGTCTGAATCAATGTGAGAGACACAGATGGTTACTGACTGTATCAATGTATTTTTGTTGGGCTGAACTAAGCTCTGTGTCTGGCTGTAATGTATGAGTGAGTGTGTTGAGCTGTATGGGCCCACTGTAGCTATCTCCGTCACTGTGTGTGCT
>NW_019945547.1:19051-43478 GCF_002910315.2 Salvelinus sp. IW2-2015 | reverse complement strand
GCGGTGCGGCAGGCTGAGGGAGAGTTTTATTATTTGAAGTTTTCTGAATTGCAATGCGCAGGTGAGGTATTTATTTTGCATTTCCAGACTGCAGCTTCTTAGCTAAACTTTTTTGCTTCATTACTATACTAAATGCTGCTGACCACGGAACCGTGCCTGGAGTAGGCACACATAAGTTGCCAAGTATTGTTTGCAGCATTTAAAGGACGTAAACTCGTCTATTATGTTTTCATGTAAAATTTCCTGTAAGAACTTTGCAACAAAGATTTGTATTATTGGTGATGTATCATCCTTTTGGAATAGTGTCCGATTGAATAGTCTAGTTGTCAGGAAAACAGTGTTTCGACTGTCTTTTCTCATTGGCTGCATCTCTAGAGAATATGTAGTAAATCTTATCTCAGAGTAGAACTATGTGTGGGTGACGATGTGACCTTCCAGAGATGGGGCTGCCTGTAGAAAATTGGTCACATCTGACCTGTACCTAATGGATGTTCTGGTGTTGTTCAAGAGGAAAGGTGAAATCATTTGTCTTGAAATTATTTCACTCCTTCATGATGGGAAAAGGGGAGAGCTCTTCCTAGTTTAGATGCAGGAGCAACCAAAGAGGCAGAAAGCACTGAGGCACAGAAAATGATCTGCCAAGTTTTGTAGAAGAATTTATGCTGGCACATTACCTTTAGTTTTTACGTTCCCGCATCGACAAAGTGCATTTAACCACAGGGTCATTAGGAGTAAACTGCTGATCGCTCTGAAAGACCAATAATGGTGTGCGAATTGTACTGCATAATGGGCCTTCACTCTCCACTTTTCCCAAGCCTCATCTGTCTGAAATGGGCCCAGGAGCAAAACACAGTGCTTATCCCTGATGCCATGCCTATCAACATGCCAGCGCTGATCTAGAGACACAGTTAGAGCCGAATCAAAAGGCCTGATGATTGCATCACTTGAAGTGATTTAGACCTATTGAAGGAGCCGTGGTGTGGAGTTGTGGGGAGGGAGGAAGATTGGATGGTGGGGAGGGGGTCAGACAGACAGCCCCCTATTTACCCAGTCTGCACAGCTCCAAGGCCGAGGTGTCGAGAAGGCTGACCCCCTGATCGTCATCTTCCAGAGATGTAGAGGAAGTTTAATCTGAGCTCTCTCTCCTCTATGTCTGTCTCACAATCTCACTCTCTCTTTGTCCCTCTGATCTTATCCCTTTCTCTCTCTCTCTTTCTCTCTCTCTCCCCCCTCTCTCTTCTCTCTCCCTCTCCTCCCTTGCAATCTGGGCTTGAATACCCAATGAGAGATCTTTATAGTTCCATAGATCAGGTGGGGTGACAGCGGGGGGACAGGTGGGGTGACAGGCAGGGTGCGAGCCAGAGAAGAGATGGCACATGAAGCTGTCAGCCTGACGATAAAATTACTATCATCCTCACCCGGGGGAGGAAAGAGGAGATATTTACCTACTGTGCAAACATTTCCTCATCAAGAGGTACACCGCTTCACTTCTTATTTACTATCCATTTTCACCTCTGGCTAATACGGAAGGGGTGGTTAATCAGGGGACGGTAATAAGCTGGGACTTGTGTTCGTGTGTGTGTGGTCGTGTACAATTTGGTGTAATGCCTTGTAGACGTGAACAGAGGAGAGTGGGAAAGGTGGGTCACTGCGGAGACGGACTTCCATTCTACCTATTATCATTAGTACCCTGACCCAGGGGCAAGGACGTCAGAAAAATATAGAAAGTGAGATTTTCTAAAAGAAGGCAGAGCAAGGAATCCAATTATAGTAATGCAAAATGAATATTCATTTTCATATTAACGTACAATGTGTTCGCCGTGCAGGATGTTCTGAAATGTTTTCAGTGGCTTGAGAGGAGGATGTGGTTTCCTTCCGGCACATAGGGGTGAATTTATTAGTGAATGATGGTATCCCAGGTCCATCTAACCATCTATTCAGTGATGAAAATCTACTCCTGCACCCAACCTCCCTATGGGAAAAAAACTGGTTGGGAAAACACTCTCGCAATATACCTGATTCTTAGCCTGGAATCCCCACACTATTTACAGTTGAAGTCGGAAGTTTTACATAACTTAGTTGGAGTCATTAAATCTGGTTTTTCAACCACTCCACAAATTTCTTGTTTAACAAACTATAGCTTTGGCAAGTCAGTTAGGACATTCTACCTTTTGTGTCAGTGACAAAAGTTATTTTTTCCAACAATTGTTTACAGAACAGATGATCTTCACTTATAATTCACTGTATCACAAGTCCAGTGGTCAGAAGTTTACAGACACTAAGTTGACTGTCCTTTAAACAGGCTTGGAAGAAATTCCCAGAAAATGCTGTCTATAGGCTAATTGAACATCATTGAGTTCAATGGAGGTGTCACCTGTGAGATGTTATTTCAAGCCTCCTTCAAACTCAGTGCCTCTTTGCTTGACATCATACCGCTCAGGAAGGAAAGCGCTTGGTCTCCTTAGATGAACAGCGTTTTGGTGCGAATAAGTGCAAATCAATCCCAGAGCAACAGCAAAGACCCTTGTGAAGATGCTGGAGGAAACAGGTACAAAAGTATCTATTGCCACAACAATAAAACGAGTCCTATATCGATAACCTGAAAGGCCGCTCAGCAAGGAGAAGCCACTGCTCCAAAACTGCCATAAAAAAGCGAGACTACAGTTTGCAACTGCACATGGGGACAAAGATTGTACTTTTTGGAGAAAATGTCCCCTGGTCTGATGAACAAAAATAGAACTGTTTTGGCCACTATGACCATCGTTATGTTTGAGGAAAACGGGGGAGGCTTGCAAACCGAAGAACATCATCCCAACCGTGAAGCACAGGGTGGCAGCATCATGCTGTGGGTGGCTTTGCTGCAGGAGGGACTGGTGCACTTCACAAAATAGATGGCATCATGAGGATGGAAAATTATGTGGATATATTGAAGCAACATCTCAAGACATCAGTCAGAAGGGAAAGCTTGGTCGCACAAATGGGTCTTCCAAATGGACAATGACCCCAAGCATACTTCCAAAGTTGTGGCAAATGGCCTAATGACAACAAAAGTCAAGTATTGGAGTGGCCATCACAAAGCCCTGACCTCAATCCATAGACAAATTGTGGGCAAAACTGAAAAAGCGTGTGCGAGCAAGGAGGCCTACAAATCTGACTCAGTTACACCAGCTCTGTCAGAAGAAATCTGCCAAAATTCACCAGCTTATTTGGGAAGCTTGTGGAAGGCTACCCGAAACGTTTGACCCAAGTTAAACAATTTAAAGGCAATGCTACCAAATACGAAATTGAGGGTATGTAACTCTTCTGACCCACTGGGAATGTGATGAAAGAAATAAAAGCTGAAATAAATAATACTATAATTCTGACATTCACATTCTTAAAATAAAGTGGTGATCCTAAATGACCTAAGACAGGGATTTTTACTGAGATTAAATGTCAGGATTGTGAAAAAATGAGAGTTTAAATGTATTTGGCTAAGGTGTATGTAAACTTCCGACTTCAACTGTAAATGGTGAACGGACATACGAGTGTGGATTCCAGGCAACCTGATTCCAGCTCCGTCTCTATTTATGGGGATGATTGCCTGAGGGCTAGATCCCATCCTCACAGGTGCAGATAAGAGTGAGATTGTGTGTGTGTGCCAGAGAACAGACAGAGTGAGATAGTAATAAAATGCCAAGGCCATCTCCAGCCCCATCCCTTCACAGGTAACACAGAGAGGCATTATATATATCTCAGAATACGATGCAGCAAACTGCATGTCATGTTTATGGACAATGTAAAGTAAAATCTGCTACTTATGGTTTCTGGGGGTAGTGAAGCAGAAAGTCCAGRTGTGTCCYTTTTGTGACACTGTCTACTCTAAAACATTTCATTAGCAGGCTGCTGGCTGCCTGTCCCATATGAGAAACGCATTACGTTTCAGCGAGCACCAGACATTCATAAATCAATGAACATGGAAGAGTCCCAAARGGCKCCCTATTCCCTATARAGTGCACWATWTTYSGCCYTGGTCAAAAGCKATGCACTATAAAGGGAATAGGGTGCCATTTGGGATACAYCMCTGGTAGAATAATAGCCTTCCGTGACACACCTGTGGAGGCATTCAGGGACTGTCTCTTAGCTGATGTATTGGTGTCTGGAAATAGATTCATTCATTACAATACCAGCTAAAAATACGCAAGAAACCAAATCAGRCTGTGGATACTGCTCAGACTMAGCTGTTATTGGTGGKATGTAAGACAGTGGGTTTATGTAGGCKTAAGTATTGTGAGAAGTCCTATTATTTGTATCAATGCCTCAGTAAGTGACCTCGAAAACATGACCTGACATTTCATTTTGGATTCTAAGGTAATCACGTGCTTTTATATGCCTTTGTATGCTTTTCTGTTCGTGTGTGTGTGTGTACCGGCTCTTGCGAGTGTGTTCATTCGTTCTGTAGGTGCGTTAGCTCGTCTGTGTGCGTATGTGCTCTTGTCTGGTTGGTGGGTTTCTGTGTGTATTCCTAACTTCCTACCTCTCCCCAGGCGGCAGGCAGCGGCTCCACAGCGGGGTAGTACTTGGCCAGGTCCCAGGCCACAGCGTTCATGTACCACTTGAAGTCTTTACACTTGAGGTGTCTCCTCAGCTCCTTCTGGCCGTCAGGTCCCCGGTGGACAGGTGGCGGTACTCTGGACGACGCTGGTAGATGAACTCTGTGTACTCATCCATCCATGTCTCAGCCACCCTCTTCAGGTTCTGGATAAGGGAGAGAGGACAGTGAGGGAAAGATGGAGTAAGGCGATGCGGCTGTCTTTGTGTTTAGCTTATCACAGCACAGGTCACAGTGCGCCGAGTTAGTCAGACCTCATCTTAAATCAGATGTCAAACTGAGGATGTAGGTCCAGCCATCTATCAGCCATGTGCCAATTAATTAATAGCAACCAGTCAAAATGGCCGCATGTTAGCCATAACCAGTTGATGGAAGCAGTGTATTGACTGGTCAGTCTAACTTACTCTGGCTAGGCTTGTTTGGACGGCACTTTGTAGGGGACGTATTTCCTGTAGATATGTCCTACTCGGGAGCATGGTACGTCGTACATACTGCCCCCACACATCCATACCTGAATGGAGATGGAACACAAATAATACCTCAGTACATTACTTCAAAAGCTTTCTGTCAGCCTGCTAGCTATGTGTTCTAAGCAAGGCGCAAAACCGTTGAACTCAACCAACCGTGTGTTGTAAGTAGGGTTGCAAAATTTCAGGAACATTTCATACATTTTCTGGTTTTCCAGAATACCTGGTTGGATGATTCTGGATTTCCTGCTTATTCCCTCCTGATTCTAGGATTTCGGGAGAAATCAGAGAATTTATTGAAAGTTCCCGGAATTTTGCAACCCTAGTTGTAAGCACTGAAGTAAGAAAGAAAAGAAAAAAAGCACATTTTGTTTTCCTATTGTTCCAGAAAGGAATCACAGGAATCTTTCCATTTCAAAGCCCTGAGTGATTGTGGACTGAGTTCAGAGTGAGGACATTGTTGTTGAAATGTTGTGTAGATGGGTTTGTGTTCTGTTTGTTGCAAGACCCTAACAGACAACCTATTGTCCCTCTGTCCACACTTGAAGTGGATTCCCACTTTGTCTGCTTGGCAGGGCCACATTATAAGCCTCTTTGAGCGGAGGGACTGAAAGGAATCCTATTTCCAGAGCACTCCGCTCAATACCCCTCTTTCCTGCATCAAAGGAAGAGAAAAGAAGAGGAAGGAAGAGGGCAGGTGTCAGAGTGCTACTCTGAACTCCTTCAGTCTGCTATCCTCTCCCTTACTGTCTCCCTCGCTCTTCTTCATCCTCCTATGCCTCTCTTTATCTCTTCATGTCCCTCCATTCTTTCTCATTCCTCTCCCCTCCCTCTCTCACCCCTCCTTCTTTCAAACTTGGCATCTTGATCAGTCATGCTGACTGTTTGAAAGGACCCTGGGACATTTCACCTTCCTCCGCGTCTCCTCCTCTCTCCGCTGAGTGTGTGTGAGCGCTCCACTCTCTCCTGCTCTGCCATATCAAAACGAGGCAGGGTGCTTTCCTGTGGAGCCTCAGGTTAATGGTCAAGCGGCTTTACAGGCGTCATTGACACGGCAGCATGGAATCCAAGATGGCAGCATGTTAAGTTGTTTGTCTGTGACTAGTACATTTTAACCTACTAATAATCTATTTATGTTGCGTAACTTCGTTGTTGTGTAGTGCAAACTATTTTATTTGCTGGTGTAAAGATCATGGGCCCTCCTCAACTCGGCACTTCATTACTTGAAGTTTACCAAAGTAACCCTATATCTGGCTGGCCTGAGCCTCCTTCGTCCGCGGAGTGTCTTGTCCAAGCTGCTCCTTTTTGCTCTTCGCCTGGCTGTCAAGTGGCACCTCAACCCGTTCACTCTATCGCCCTCAACACCCAATCTACTACCGCGCGCAAACACTCACAGTGACTCACATACACGCTGTCCCTCTCTCCACTTACCTTCGTTGGCCTCTTATTTTTCTGACAATTTACGTGGTATTGCTTTGTGCACTGATTTACTGAAACTCTGGAGAAAACGAACATTGTCGCAGGGTGAGTACATCTGACAATGTGCTCTCCAGTCCATTAGACATTTTGTCTGCAGGAACTCGCTCTTTTTTACTCGGTCCACTCGTCCAAGTGCCGATGCATTTGTGGCATGATGCGAACAGTACGAACTTGTGTCACTACCAAAGTCTAATGGTTTTAAATGACTGTTTTGTATTGTCTGGAAACTCACTTGTAGAATTCGCTTGCAGTAGGTCTCTTAAAAAGAGAAGCCGTGCAAGGTTATTAAACAGAGGTGCCTAGTTATTCTTCTGTTGTTGATATCAGGTAACGTGCAACCTAACCCTGGCCCTGATATGCAATGTCTCCAAACCCCTCTGATTTTAAATCAAGATCTGGTTTGGTATTTTTTCATTTAAATGTACGCAGCCTGTTGTCAAAAATTGATGGGTTAGGATTTGGGCTAAATCAACTGATGCTGATGTAATTGTGTTTTCTGAAACCTGGCTCAGCAAGTCTATTTTTGATAAGGATATTTGTATAAGTGGTTACAATGTTTATCGCACTGATCGGGTTAAAAAGGTGGGGTGTGGCTATATATGTAAAATCTAAATTCCATGTAAGTGTGGCAAAGTCTGAAACTATTTGTAAACAGTTGGAATTTCTTGCTTTGAATATTGAGGTTTCAAAGGCCTCTCTATAACTGTGATTGGCTGTTATAGACCCCCCTCTGCTCTCGGTGATGCAATTTCTTCTCTGATTCACCTTATGTCTAAACTTATTTACAGTGAAATGATCTTGATTGGTGATCTCAACTGGTGTTGGTTAAAGCCGGTGTCTGATGATTTAAAAATGTTTTGTAATTCTATGAATCTTACCCAGTTGATAACTCACCCACTCGCCCAAATCTTAAATGCCCAGATAAATCTACCCTGATTGATTTGATATTGACAAAATGTTCCACATAAATATTCTGCGGTTGGTGTTTTTTGTAATGATTTAAGTGACCATTGTGCTGTTGTTGCTGTTAGAAATACTAAGGTTCCAAAGACAAATCCACGTTTTATTCGTAAAAGAAATTTGCAGTGTTTTAATGAGCAGGCTTTCTTTCATGATTTGTTTTATTTTGACTGGAGCAAGATTGAGCTTATCCCTGATGTGGAACTGCCTGGATATTCTTTCATGATGGTTTTTTCCAAATAGTAAACAAAACATGCACCATTCCGCAGGTTCAGGTTAAAGGGCGGGATAATCCATGGTTTTCTTATGAGCTGTCTTGTATTATTCACAACCGTAATCTAGCCTGGGCTAAAGCAAGGAAATCTTGTTCTGATGCTGATTGGCTTATTTTTAGGCAGTTAAGAACAAGTTGTCTTTTCTTCTCAGGAAGGCCAAGTCTGAATATTTTAATGTCTGTTACCACTGATAACCTGAATGACCCTAGAAAGATTTAGAATGCTATTAAGTCTATGTCTGGTAACAGTAATGTTAATGAATTACCGTCATGTGTTTTGAAGACTCTGTTGCTATATATGACAAAACTGAAATGCTGAATTGTTTCAATGAGCACTTTGTTCATCTGGTAGGCTGTTTGATTCAGTGTCCTCTGTCTCTGTACAACCCTGTGTGGATGAACCAGTGTCCTCTGTCTCTGTACAACCCTGTGTGGATGAACCAGTGTCATCTGTCTCTGTACAACCCTGTGTGGATGAACAGTGAGAGCTGGTCAAACTTTTGCTTTTTGCCATTCTCAGTGCAGGTGGTACATAAAGCCCTGAAATCTTAGATCAGAGAAAGCCTGCAGGTCCTGATCTTTTGGATCCCTGCTTTTTAAATCTGGCAGCTGATTTCATAGCTGAACCACTTACATATCTGTTCAATCTAACCCTGGAATGTAATGAAATTCCAAAGATCTGGAAATCAGCATTGTCCTACCACTTTTAAAAGGGGGAGATCCAACTCTTTTAAATATTATAGGCCAATTCTCAAAGCTGTCACCCCTGGTGAAAATACTTGAAACCCTTGTAAGTGAACAGCTAAAGAGTTTATTTATTTACTAACTCTATTTTATCAATGTACCAATCTGGCTTCAGGAAGAAGCATAGCACAATTACAGCAGCCATGAAGGTTTAATGATATCACTGAAGCCCTTGACAAAAACAGCACTGTGTCTCACTTTTTATTGATCTCTCTAAGGCTTTTGATACAGTTGATCATGCTTATACAAGGCAAGAATTGTCGAGTGTAGGTCTTTCAGAGCATGCAGTTGCATGTTTGCTAACTATCTGTTGATAGAACTCAGTCCACTCAATTTGATGGGCTTATGTCTGTTAAATTGTCTGTCCTGAATGGTGTGCCCCAAGGCTCTGTACTTGGTCCTCTCTTATTCACTATTTATATAAATGATTTAGACAAAAATGTCCAAAATGCACAACTCATTTTTATGCTGATGATACTGTTATTACTGTTGTGCCTCGTCTCTTACAAATGCTTTCCAGAACTTGCAAACTGCTTTTATACTGTTTCAACATACCTTGTGTCCAATAAGCTTATCCTCAATACTGACAAACTAAACTAATGGTGTTTTTAATGCAAGAAATAGACCTCTGAACCTTCACCTATTACTACCTGTCAGGGCAAGGAGATTGAGGTTGTAACCTCATATAAATATCTTGGAATTCTACTTGATGACGGCTCTCTTTTAAATTGCATATTCAACAACTTACAAAAAATTGAAGCTGAAATTGGGATTTTATTTTAGGATAAGACCTGTTTTTCTTTTGAAGCCAGAAGAAGGTTAGTATCAGCTACATTTATGCCTTTACTAGACTATGGGGATATTTTATATTGAATGCTTCCACTCAGTGTTTGAGATCAATTGACACTCTTTACCATGGCACTTTGAGATTTATTTTAAACTGCAAAACCCTTACGCACCACCGCACTTTGTATACCAGGGTTGGCTGGCCTTCTCTAGTCACTCGTAGGCTCAGTCACTGGTATACTTTTATTTACAAAGCCATTTTGGGTTTACTACCTTTTATTTGGGCATTTTTATTGTTCAGAAATGTGGTGGGTACTCTCTTCGTTCGCTAGACTTTATCCCGCTAACTGTTCCAAATGTCCGAACTGAATTTGGTAAAAGGTCTTTTATTACTCTGCGCCATCGTCTTGGAACACCTTACAAAATAATTTGAAACTGGAAGAACTTGTCCCGATTGGTGTTTTTAAATCACTGATGAAGGATTTTGAGGCTGATTCCCTGACCTGTCAATGTTTTAATTTGCTGTTTTGATATTGTTATACTCTTGTGAATTCAATGGTTTTTACTAGATTACTTGTAGTTTTTTCATGTTGTCTGTCTGTAATTTTTGTAATGACTTGGTCTGCTTATCTTGGCCAGGACGCTCTTGAAAAAATAGATTTTAAATCTCAATGAGCCCTTCCGGTTAAATAAAGGTTAAATAAATAAAAAATAAAAAAGTAGGAGAGATTCCTCCAGTCTTCAGAAAATGGCCTCTTCAGAGGAATAGTGTAGATGTTCATTAACCTCTCATATCATCAGAAATATGAGGGTTTATGAATGACTCCCATGCGTTCATGTGTAACAATTAGTTTTAGCGTACAACTCACAGGACGAGGTACAATTCCTGGAGATGCTTTGATGATGTCTGTTCAATGTGAGATACAACCAGTGTCAATAGATTGTCAGTCTAACAGCTATCATATGTAGGCTAACTGTCAGACATCCATACTCCYTGACAGTAGAGGAGAGMGGGGTAAGTTGAGCCAAAGGGGTCAGTTGAGCCACCCTTGTTTCTAGGAAACCATACACAAAATGTATAATTTGACCAAATATTTCTGAGTCTATGAAGGAAGAAACCACATGGAAAAAGTGGTAAGCAAGTTAGGTCAAAAAAGTCWAAATCATTTATTGTGTTAGAGGTTTCATGATGCTTCTAAACCAAAGTAGATCATCTTAAGAGTGTTCTATACAGCAGTTGGGGTCTCTATAAACTTCAATGTGAGGCCCTAAACCTAGCATGAACGTGCATCCTTGTAGCTGTGTGGGGTAATAAAGTCAAAATGTTTGTCTTGGGGCAAGTTGAGCAAATTGAAGTGTTTTCTTCCCAAGTGTAATGCAAGGCATTATTTTTGGGATATGAGGTTACTTTTAAAAAGTACAAAGTGTTTGTTAGMTGTTAAGCCTGTGTTAAAAGATGCTTCAAAATATTAAAAGACAAAAAAGCGATTGTGATTATGATGAATTGTGTTTGGGAAATAAAGATGGTTTAAAAAATGTAGTGCTAATATTTCAATCAATACAGACATTTGTAGGCGGCATAGCTATGTTTTCAAAACTGTAATGTTTACATGAATTCTGATTATTTCCAGGGATACACAACCTCCTGAAATARATGTAGATATCTTTGCTAGAAATAATACGATATATTTCATTAACAGAGTGATGCTGAATGTAAATCATTTCTCTCCTAATACCCTGACTACACRGTTCACGTCAACGAGCGTCTGCGTTGCCAAGGGCTAAAATAGAAGTCATTCCTATTTCTGACGCAGATCGCACTGCAAGTCCTGCCTCTCCCATCTCCTCATTGGTTTATAGAAGCAGGTACCAGTGCCATCTCCTCATTGGTTATACCCACGTGGGTGATTGAAGACAAACTGTTGCCGGTTGTCGTGGTAATACTATGAAAGTTTAGATGCCAATCACCATATACGTTCAACAATGAAAAAGCCTGGAAGAGGAGAGATGACTAGAAATGATTTGGTTGACCTTTTATGTGTGGATTAATTGTCGGAGTAGAGGACTTGTGCATTTCAGGTAAAATAACAACCTAATGTTATTCCAGGGACAAATTAGCTAGCACCAGCAAGCTAGCTAAATAGGACAAATTAGCTAACAAGTGCAAGCTAACTAGCTAAATTGCCATAAATGTTTAATGCTTTTCGACCTATCCCCAAATGAATGTCATTGGTTCAGAGTTTGTTTTGATATATTTAACCTGTGTGTCGTGATCGCGTTTGGTGTTGCACGCGCGCAGCCGGTTTGGGATCCGTGTTACCCCACTCTCCCCTAAGTAACTGGACCAGAGAACTCTGAATCAGAGCTTTTAACATTTAGACAGATATTTACACTTTTGCTTTCATTTGTGTGCTTATTGTACACTTGTGATTCTCAATACAAAATAACACCAACGACTCAAAAAACACACAGATTAACACAAATGTCTGAATCCCCCCTCCCACCTCTGTAAGAAGACTTATTGCAATTTTGCTTGGGAACTATTTTTATCGTTGCCATGGTTTCAAGTCAAGGAAGAAAGGGCTGCATTCCAATTACAAAGCGCACTCACTGACAGAGCGAGAGAGAGAGAGAAAGCGAGAGAGAGAGTATACTGAGACCCGGTTGGATGGCAGGTATGTCAGGCACGATAAACACAATATTCCCTCACATCCATATACTGTGTTCTCCTCCGGAAATCAAAATGGAATAACCTCTGAGCCGCAAACAAGCCAAACATCACTGGCTGTAATTAGTTTGGGAAGGAGGCTAAAGCCTGAACTACTGCTTTTAACCCACTAACACACACACACACACACAGTTGCAGACACACGGGCACACACACACACACAAACATTATTTTGGAATGCTGGGTTCTGAGGAGTGCATTGTACTGGAGAAGGTAGGGGAAACAAAACACTGGAGAACAGAGCGAGAGAAATTATTCTGAGTGAAAGTCGTTCCAGTTTAATAAAGTTGTCTGGGAGCAGATTGACCTGTCTGGAGACTAAGGCAGGGGTATGATGGGACAGGATGGAAAAGAATGGACGAAAGAAACACATTGTCATGGGTCCATGATTGTCTGGACTCTAATATAATTGCAAAATTGGTAGACTTTAGTGTGTTTTAAATCATCTGTAATTTTTAAGGGATGTATTGTTGTGCTCTGATGAATGACGCAACTTTAGATGTATTTTAAATATGTCCAATAAAATTAATTCAAGGTAAGGTGGGACACAGTCACTGGATGAAAAGGGTGGAAGAGCCACATTGCTACGTGACCATGATTGTATAATTTGAACTATTAGTTCATATTATATCATATCCTATCATATTGAATAAAAGATTAGTGGCATTTATATGTCGTGTTACACACAGTGCAGACAAGGACTAAATAGAAGCACCTCAGCATAGATAGAAATCGGATAGTATAGACCAGGGGTCGGCAACAGGCAACAGGTGGCCGTGGGCCAAAACCAGCCCGCAAGTAATTTGTTTTGGCCTCCCAAAGTTTTTAGCAAAAAAACTAAACTAATATATATATTATATATTTTGGGGAGGGATCTCAGTTTTTGGTTTAAAAAAATACAAAAATCACCAGGAATTCAGCAAGAAATTACTTTCATTTAGGAAATCTGCTCACCAAGTATTCCCATGAATAAAAAAAAAGAGGTACAGTGCATTTGGAAAAGTATTCAGACCCCTTGACTTTTTCCAGATTTTGTTACATTACAGCCTTATTCTAAAATTTATTAAATTGTTGTTTTTCCTCATCAATCAACACACAATACCCCATAATGACAAAGGAGAAACTGTTTTTTAGATATTTTTTTCTGTATAAAAATAAATAAATGGAAATATCACATTTACATAAGTATTCAGACCCTTTACTCAGTACTTTGTTGAAGCACCTTTGGCAGCGATTACAGCCTTGAGTCTTCTTGGGTATGACGCTACATGTTTGGCACACCTGTATTTGGGGAGTTTCTTCCATTCTTCTCTGCAGTTCCTCTCAAGCTCTGTCAGGTTGGATGGGAGCATCACTGCACAGCTATTTTCAGGTCCCTTCAGAGATGTTCGATTGGGTTTAAGGATCTCTCTGTACTTTGCTCCCTTCATCTATCCCTCGATCCTGACTAGTCTCCCAGTCCCTGTCACTGAAAAAGATCCCCACAGCATGATGCGGCCACCACCATGCTTCACCGTAGAGATGGTGCCAGGTTTCTTACAGACGTGACACTTGGCATTCAGGCCAAAGCGTTCAATCTTGGTTTCATCAGACCAGAGAATCTTGTTTGTCATGGTCTGAGTCCTTTAGGTGCTTTTGGCAAACTCCAAGCGGGAGTTTTACTGAGGAGTGGCTTCCGTGTGGCCACTACCATAAAGGCCTGATTGGTGGAGTGCTGCAGAGATGGTTGTCCTTCTGGAAGGATCTCCCATCTCCACAGAGGAACTCTGGAGCTCATTCAGAGTGACCATCAGGTTCTTGGTCACCTCCCTGACCAAGGCCCTTCTCCCACGATTGCTCAGTTTGGCCGGGCGGCCAGCTCTAGGAAGAGTCTTGGTGGTTCCAAACTTCTCCCATTTAAGAATGATAGAGGCCACTGTGTTCTTGGGAACCTTCAATGCTGCAGACATTTTTTGGTACCGTTCCCCAGACCGGTGACACAATCCTGTCTCGGAGCTCTACGGACAATTTCTTCGACCTCATGGCTTGTTTTTGCTCTGACACGCACTGTCAACTATGGGACCTTATATAGACAGTTGTGTGCCTTTCCAAATCATGTCCAATCAATTGAATTTACCACAGGTGGACTCCAATCCAGCGTTAGAAACATCTCAACGATTATCAATGGAAACAGGATGCACCTGAGCTCAATTTCAAGTCTCATAGCAATGGGTCTGAATACTTATGGAAATATACATTTTTTCTGTTTAACATTTATAATACACTTGCAAGAATTTCTAAAAACCCGTTTTCACTTTGTCATAATAGGGTATTGTGTGTAGATTGAGATTTTTTTTAATTTCCATTTTAGAATAGACCC
The DNA here is from genome assembly GCF_002910315.2 of Salvelinus sp. IW2-2015. Classification (NCBI taxonomy): domain Eukaryota; kingdom Metazoa; phylum Chordata; class Actinopteri; order Salmoniformes; family Salmonidae; genus Salvelinus; species Salvelinus sp. IW2-2015. The sequence goes on along the minus strand of NW_019945547.1, from coordinate 29,090 downwards.
GTAGCCCTCACGTCTATAGCCATGAAGTGCTTTGAAAGGCTGGTCATGGCTCACATCAACACCATCATCCCAGACACCCTGGACCCACTCCAATTCGCATACCGCCCCAACAGATCCACAGATGACGCAATCTCTATTGCACTCCACACTAGTGTTTCCCACCTGGACAAAAGGAACACCTATGTGAGAATGCTATTCATTGACTACAGCTCAGCGTTCAACACCATAGTGCCCTCAAAGCTCATCACTAAGCTAAGGACCCTGGGACTAAACACCTCCCTCTGCAACTGGATCCTGGACTTCCTGATGGGCCGCCCCCAGGTGGTAAGGGTATGCAACAACACATCTGCCAGGCTGATCCTCAACACGGGGGCGCCTCAGGGATGCGTGCTCAGTCCCCTCCTGTACTTCCTGTTCACCCATGACTGCAAGGCCAAGCACAACTCCAACACCATCATTAAGTTTGCTGACGACACAACAGTGGTAGGCCTGATCACCGACTACGATGAGACAGCCTATAGGGAGGAGGTCAGAGACCTGGCAGTGTGGTGCCAGGACAACAACCTCTCCCTCAACGTGATCAAGTCAAAGGAGATGATTGTGGACTACAGGAAAATGAGGACTGAGCACGGCCCCATTCTCATCGACGGGGCTGTAGTGGAGCAGGTTGACAGCGTCAAGTTCCTTGGTGTCCACATCACAAATTAACTATCATTGTCCAAACACACCAAGACAGTCGTGAAGAGGGTACGACAATGCCTATTCCCCCTCTGGATACTGAAAAGGTTTGGCATGGGTCCTCAGATCCGCAAAAAATTATACAGCTGCACAATCGAAAGCATCATGACTGGATGCATCACCGCCTGGTATGGCAACTGCTTGGCCTCTGATCGCAAGGCACTACAGAGAGTATTGCGTACGGCCCAGTACATCACTGGGGCCAAGCTTCCTGCCACCCAGGACCTCTATATCAGGCAGGGTCAGAGGAAGGCCCTAAGAATTGCCAAAGACTCCAGCCACCATAGTCATAGATCGTTCCCTCTGTTACCGCACGGCAAGCGGTACCGGAGTGCCAAGTCTAGGTCCAAAAGGCTTCTTAACAGCTTCTACCCCCAAGCCATAAGACTCATGAACAGCTAATCAAATGGCTACCCGGACTATTTGCATTGACACCCCCCTCCCCCCCCCATTTTTACGCTGCTGCAACTCTCTGTTTATTATCTATGCATAGTCACTTTACCTCTACCTACATGTATATATTACCTCAATTACCTCAACTTACTTGTGTCCCCGCACTGGTACCCCCTGTATATAGCCTCGCTACTGTTATTTTATTGTTGCTCTTTAACTATTTGTTATTTTTCTATTTTCTTCAGTTTATTTTAGTAAATATTTTCTTAACACTTATTTTTCTTAAAACGGCATTGTTGGTTAAGGGCTTGTAAGTAAGCATTTCARTGTAAAGTCTACACCTGTTGTATTCAGCGCATGTGACGAGTACAATTTGATTTGATTTACTTATTGTTGGAGCCAAAGCACAGAGAGAGAATCTGGCCGAACATTTTAATTCACGGGCAATAAAGATAAAACACCAGGTAAAAAACCTAGGTGTTATTTTAGATTCTGAACTCAATTTATTATGCCCCCAGCCTCTGGAATAGCCTGCCAGAGAACCTGAGGGGGGCTAAAGCTGCTTCAGRTTTGCTTTTCCTTAGGGTGATTTTTAGTCATTTTATTTTTATTATTTTGTTTTTTATCCTCTTCTGATTTTTTGTGTAGTAAATATTTCTGTTATTTTAATTGTTTTTATTCCGTTTTTTTTCTTATGTGAAGCACATTAAGTTGCATTTCATGTCTGAAATGTGCTGTATAAATAAAACTTGATTTGATTTGATTAAGCCACCCGACCATCTGCTCCGACAAAAATTGGCCTGTGGCTGAATCTAGTTGCCTAACCCTGGTGTATACTGAAAGACGAACTTAGCCCTCATGACTAGCAACCTTAAGACTCCTTAAGACTTCCAGTTTCTCTACAGTGCTGTATTGAGATGCTTGAATGATAAGACTTGTTCCAGTCTTGAGAACATTGGTAAGAGAAATGTATGATTGGGAAACGCTATCTTCTATACATTTTTGCTCACTTTGAACGATATCTCGTACTGCTCTCCGCCCCATATTTCCAAGCCAGTGTCGTAGCCACCCAGCTCCCAGAACCACCGACGGTTGACGGCAAAGAGACCTCCGGCCATCACTGGAGACCTGTAGGAGAGACAGAGAGAATCCATGTCTTTAGCTTGTTGGTAAAGTTATTTTCTAAATCTTCCGATCAGCACAAAACAATGTGGCGGTGTCCAGTTKTTTTTGTGTTATAATGTGAGCATCTACTGCTACAGCTGTAGCTCTTAAGAGAGACAGACAGATAGAGAAACTGTGCAAGAGAAACAGTGAGAGACAAAGAAATAATACAAGAGTTACCATGTTCAGATTTATTACGTTAAAATAGTGCATAACGTCCATATATTGAAATGTGACATTTGGTGTAATTCCAAGCATCCTAAATCCAGAGAAAGTCATCTACACTTGCAGTCTTTGTGGTATCAGACAGATAAACYGGTGTGAGTAATTCTTTAACAAAAATATAAAGTAACATACCTAATCCCTTGACCTGAGAAAAGTATGACATATGTAAAGTACATATATTGAAAGGTGGCATTTGAGCATCATAATCCAGAGACAATCATATTGCAGTGTTAGTGGAAGCATACAGAGAGAAATGATGTGGCCCTCACATGACCCGCATCGCTCTGTTGCCCCTGGATACGTAAATACACACCTTCTAAAACACCATCATACATATAATAAAAACATGCACTCAYACACGCAGGCAGTCTCAAAGACATATTGAGTCTTTACCCATAAATCCCCTGGCTTGCAATAATAAAGGATGTTCCGTTCAGGCTTATCTCAGTCAAAGCTTTCATCCAATCACGGCAAAGAAATACCAGTCTCTCGCGGTATGCTGACACCGACCCTCGCGCAATCGATAAACTTCACAAAGAGCTCAAGCAGTCAAAAATCCCCATGATTGACACTTGACATGTCTATTTGCCTGGCATTTCACATTTCCCACTGCAGAATCTACAGAAAAATCAAAGCAMACGAGGGATTGGTGCACAGTAAGCAGCATCTACTCCAAGGAGAAGCAACTTCCTTCCTATCAACAACAAACTGCTTCTACTAATAGTATTCTAATCCTTTCTCCCTGCCTATTCCCATTCTCCCTCCTTGCTCATTGTACTGCCCCAAACCTGTACTCATTGTTATTTCACACTCCCTTTCAGCAGGGCTTAAGCTCGGGGAGTGGATTTTGTTGGACCCTGACTTTGGCATGTTTGAATGTTTTTCCTTGTAGTTCTTCTTCGACGCACGGTGGAGAATCAGAGTAATCCTCCGGGTAATGGGAAGAGCTCTTTTCCTGCGTTTGAGTCATTCCTCGGTAGCGACGAGGACGAGGCGACAATCTTCTAATAAAGCGTGGGGGGATGAAATACTGTGATGTAAGTAGAGGAGGCCAAAAAAGGAAAACACCACAGCCCTTTGAATTACTGAGAGGGTGAAAAGAGCGGCGGTGACTTGATGCGAGGCTTGGATGGATCCGGTACGGCAGTGTGGAGGATAGGTCTAGCGTTTGAGCTGGGGAGCCGTTGAACTAGGGGTGTTTTGTAACCAAAATGCTCAGAGTAAACAGCACCATGGCGCAAAGCCACAACACAACAGCAAGCTTGACTCATTAAATCTCTTCACACCTCCTGATTCACAGAGGAAGCGTCGCATTATTTGGGCATCTTAGTCAACAAAAAAGAGCTTTAAGCCAAGAAAGTTTTAAGCAGTAAAATCCCAAATAGCAAAGGAGTTGTGGGAGGGATTGGATTTGGTGTCTTAAGGTTAGGCCTCCACAGATGGACAGTCTTTTTAATCCGAAAAACTGTTTGGTCTGACCCAATGATGAGTCAAAGGAACCAAATGTTCCTTGTTCCATTTTTTTGTGTGTGTCTATGTATCTATGACAACCATGATCTGCCCATGCAAAAAACAAGACAACAAGTGAGGAATGAGCTTGTGTGTGGTGGTGAAGGCAGAGCCAGACGGAGGGAGCTCAGTGAAGAAATCTATTTACTCTGCGGYTAACACCCTCCGGCCTGCTTCCCTCCAATTTAATAAAACGCTGAAATATACCAGTCCACTGAATTAAAGGAGCTAATGGAGGAGCAAGCTGAAATCATTATATATTTTATCTTCTTAGCAGCCTTGCCAACAACAGCTGAAAAACGCTAGAGAACATAGTTTATTTGTCGTTGACACTACAACTTCTGGTTAAGGTGGATGGAATGAGGGATTAGACAAAATCCAGAACRAACTCCCGTAATATTCTTATTTAAAAAAAAACTACAACACTAGAAGATTATTTGGGAAGTTAAAGTTGTCGTGGACACTACACTTTCTGGTTGTGGTGGTTGAAATTAAACCCTCGTTTGAAAAGTCAGTTTTTGATTCACTACGGTTTAAATACACCACGGGAGAGATTGAGTGGGATGGTTTGTGTGGTGATATAAAAGGTAATGAGAGCTGTTTTTTAGCTGTGGATATCTCAGTGGTTAGTGGAGGCTTTACACTGTTTGATCAGGCTGGATTGCTGCTGATAGGCTCAGAGAGAGTGAGAGAGAGAGAGAGAGAGAGAGAATTAATATCCTTCATCTAATCCTACAGGAGGCTTACCCAACAAGGAGGAAGGAACCAGCCTGCTATGAAGAGATGATCTGATTGAAGGAGGGCAGCATTCAGAGACATCATGCAATTTATTCAAGGGTGCCCTGATAGCCAAATTCAATATTGTAGGATTAATTAATTATATGCAAAGTCAGTGTACAAACAGATAAAACTGAGGGGGGGCTGAGCGGAATATGCAGCATGCACGTTCCTTATCCTGGCCATAACACAATCCCAATCAAAAAGTAGTCCGTGGCCAAAAGTAGTGCKCTCTAGGGAATAGGGTGCCATTTGGTATGCAGACTATGTAGTCAAGAAACAAGGCCAGTCAGTCAAGATGATATTGGTCAGTCAAACCTGCCAGGGACAGAGGGCTAGCACTAAGGAGATGTGATTACTTCAGTGTGGGTTCCTCCAGGAAGGATTGGGTCTGAGTTGAAGGGAGCAGCCAAACTGGATATGATATAGTAAGACTGCAGCGTGGTGGCTGTTATCYATCCCTTAATTAGACAGGGATCTCAGAGGGAATGTGTAGATCAATGAGGCTGAGCTGAGACGGAGGAGGCTGTATGTGTGTGTTCCTGTGTGTGTCTCTCTGTGTGTGTGTGTGTTTGGCCAGCCAGGTGAGTAAAGCAGAGGTCACACCGCTGCAGAGGTCACACCGCTGCAGGTTGAGGTTCTGAGACAGTGGGGCGTGTGTAACCGGGTCAAGCTACTTACTGAGGCTGACTGAGCCTCTCTGGCCTCTGAAGCCCATAGGAGACTGGGAGGCCCAGCCCTGTAAATGACCTGCTACCCACAGTAGGAACCTAATCACTGTAATCAAACTGCAGGACACACAAGCACGCATTGGCCTATGTACATATAGTGTACAAACACACACACAGGCAGGCACACTCACACACACTGTACAAGCCTCGGCTCACACAGCTCATTAACCTTCATACATACTGTTCCTAATGTTATCATACTGAACATGCATAAATTACAGCACTCTGACACAACACTACTCTACCCTCCAGCCAGTTGAGTCTGTACTGCACTCCACACAGCAGATCACTGCTGTTCTACATTGATGTGTACATTATAGACCTTTGGGGAATAGCTTACAAACAAGGCCTTAGCTGATCTATTCATCCGTATACGTAGCACGTTAGGCAAACGAAATAGAGCCATGAATGCCATTGAATTGAAGACCCTGTGTGTGTGTGTGTGTGTGTGTGTGTGTGTGTGTGTGTGTGTGGGGTGTGTGTGTGTGGTGTGTGTGTGTGTGTGTGTGTGCTTGTTGTGTGTGTGTGTGTCTCTCTCTCTTGCTCTCTCTCGTGTGGATGTGTGTGTGTGGTTTCCTATGTATGGCCAATTCCTTGTAGAATTAGACCAGAGCTCAACCCTGACAGTCTGAACATAGCCTCATAATTACCAGACTGATTACCACTGATATCTGTGTAGCCATCATGCATGTAAGCTCGCAAGATCAGGCAGTTTACTAGTCTGAACACCGAATGACCCGACTATAAACGAATTAAGAAGTAATTCCACTCAAATACTAATTATCTGATGTGATTAGTTAAATGCTGTTGGAATTAGTGCAACATGCTAATAAAGCCATGTTGTTGAAGCCTTTGGCCTCTCTCTCTCTATCTCTCGGGAAATTAGATGAGGTTTTTCTTCTTCAAATATAACATCGTTTCTGTCCTGGGTTAAGGCTGGTACTGTCTGAACACTCTTGTCCAGGGAGAATAGGTTCTTTATGATGGGGTGAATCACACAGACAGATGTGGAAGAATAAACACACACACACAGTACACACACACACGCACTGTACACACACACAGAGACACACTGTACACACAGAACACACACACACACAGACACTGTACACACAGTCCACACACACTACACACACTGTACACAGACAAATAGTTAGCAAGACTTTGGCACCTCTCATGTATGTTTGTCATCCCTTAACAGCACAGTAAAGCACAGAGGATTGTGGTGTCTGTGTGTCTGTTGTGTGTGTGTGTGTGTGTGTGGTGTGTGTGTGTGTGTGTGTGTGTGGTGTGTGTGTGTGTTTTTGTGTGTGGAGACAGTTTGGAAGGGCTCCCAGTCTCCATCAGTCCAAACGATAGGGGAGCTCAGCTCCAACCTCTCTTACTTAGGCTTTTCCAAATACAATTAATCATACCCCTTCTCTTCTGTAGTGCAGACAGACATACTGTAGCTTCAGTGGCTTAGCTTTAAAAACCCAGGCATCGATTCGGAGGGCCTCTGTCTGTCGACAAACACTTCGCACATCTCTGACGAGCTCAGCAACACCTCAGTATGTTGACACCTATCTTGTTTCTGAGCCACGCTCCCCATTACTGCCACCTACCCGCCTGCCTGGAGATGTCATCATCATGTACATTCAAGGATGAGCTCTTAGATCCAATTAAGGAAGGACCTCCACAACAAATACCACATTTATGCAGCTTTATAAACAATGTTCGCTCTAAACTGCATGCGTGTGCACGCTGTAGCCCTGAGACTGCCGCGCAGATGCCATGCAGAAATATCACCCCACAGAGAGAAGCACGAGATAGAAAGTGGGAGTGAAGTTCTACAGCAGCGGTCACCAACCGTTCGATCGCATTCCACTGGTCCATCTCCAAGGCCTTCCTAGTCAATCGACAACATTTATGTAAAAAACCCAACGATAAAGCCTTACGGCGTCGTGTACACTAGCACGCGGCGAATTGCAGCGTGCCGCTTAGGCCACCCAGAGTGGTTCGCTTGTAGGCGTGCTGGCAGCATATGGTTTATAAAAGTGTTGAATACAGTGTTGACAGTGCTGAGTAAGAACTTAAACATGAACTCACTCATAAAAACAGCAGCTCTTTGCTGTATTAGTTGACAGTCTCTCTCTAGTCATGGTTTTAAGCATTTTGACATCTCACTTTACTGTATCTTTCCTTTATGCCTGCTACGTTACTGCAGACACGGTCATCTGAGCCATCCTATTGGCCAGCGGTAGGCCTATACTGCACTTTAGTTTGTATGAAGGTCTGGCCCACCCAGGGACAAAATTATTTTGGGGACTCCCGAGTGGCGCAGCGGTCTAAGGCACTGCATCTCAGTGCTAGAGGTGTCACTACAGACCCTGGTTTCGAATCCAAGCTGTATCATAACCGGCTGTGGTTGGGTGTCCCATAGGGCTGCACACAATTGGCCCAGCGTCGTCCAGGTTTGGCCGGGGTAGGCCGTCAATGTAAATAAGAATTTGTTCATAAACTAACTTGCCTTGTTAAATAAAGGTTAAATAATAAATGAAATGGGTAAATAGTTTGATCCATTCTCCATTTCATGAATTTATTCACAGGTGCTGTAAAACACTCTGGTGACGAACAATCTTTGCTGCTCTGTTTCCAATCGTCCACATGGTTGGGAGGACCTATTCAAGTAAGAAAATACATTTCGAAAATGTAAAAAAAAAGATGTATTGTTAGCTAACTAGCTAGCTAGCTATCTAGCCAACTGTACATGCTGTATAGATAGCTAGCTAAGTTAATTAAATATCCCCAGCTACCTAACTTCATATTAGCTAGCTACCTTGATGTATTTATCACTGTAAAAAAAAACAACTCCAAATGCATTTGTAGGTAGCTAGCTAACAGTCACAGAGGACGGTAAAATAGATACGTGAGAGAGTAGGCTATTCTGGATAGGGCAGGTACTTTTGTGTAGTTCCAGTCCGTAGAAGTGAGGACGGAGATAATAGTAACATAATATTCAGTGCGGTCTAATTCAAGAATAATGAAGTCTGTTTCTTGTGAGGTTTTCTGACCTCGGATACAGGGAGRGGTGAAAGCCTGTCTYCAGATGAAGAGGTCCCAATGAAGAGAAGTGGTTCTCAGTCCTGGTCCTGGGGAATCAAAGGGGTGCACATTTTTGTTTTTGCCTTAGTACTACACAGCTGATTCAATTGATCAACTCATCATCAAGCTTCAAGTGGTATTTATGTGTTAATTTGTGATGCTATCCTGGATATGATCCTGCTTGTCACGTGCTACACATGCACATGCATCTATCTATCCGATGTGATCATGGTTTGTTATAAGGGATATTATACTTTAGTAATCCACAATGACCTGGTGATGTAAAAGTCTAATAATGAAATTATCTTCCATATTCCTACAGATACCTTCAAAACGATTGCCTACAGTTACCGTGTAGGGCACTGCAAGGTTGGATGACCAGGGCCATCTGGGACTACCTCCTGGGAGATTTCAGGTGAGTGAAGGCTACCTGTGTCCTGCATAACTTCACGATGATGGACACGAGGACCAGTAGGGGATCTGCAGCTCGCCCTCGTGCACCAGAGGAGAAGTCTGCTGCTCTGCAGGATGTTTCAAGGATGGGGTCCAACAACGCAGCACGGGAGGCAATCTATGTGCGGGAGATCTTCACCTCCTACTTCTTCGAAGAGGGTTCTGTTCCCTGGCAACACCATAGACTACACTAWGCACAACCAAATGCTCATRCACATTGAAATAAGAGTATTCTTCCATTTACTTAGCTATGTCAACTGCAGTTGTTCAATTCCCACTTTCTCTCCTTTTGCGTTCTACTTCTCAGGTGAGGGTGCTGTTCAGTGAAGGGTGATGTCTGTACAAAAACAAAACAGGCTCATTTAAGAGTCACCCATATTGAAAAAATGTAGAACAATTAGACACCCTATAACCCACACCTACACACTCGTGTATAAATCTGATTGATGGATTGTGTTGGGCAGTAAGGCAGTAAGCGGCCTCAGGTGTATAACTGTGGCTCCTTCCACCTTCAAAGAATAGGCAAGACACTTCATTATTTATATTTATGTAACTACTTATATTGTTTGTCTTCGTGTGTCTGTGCATGTTTTTCAGTATAAAGTCAGGGATCCAAACTGGTGAGGGCCCAAAAAGGTGACACTTTTTTTGCGCACTGAAACATGCAAAATAAAATATAAAGGATAAAAAAAATAATTGAATAAATATCAGCTTTAAAATGCTAATTCTAGTGTAGGTGGATCCCTTCTTGAAATGCAGGTTTTAACTAATTAAACCACAAAGAATAAGATATACAGTGGGGAGAACAAGTATTTGATACACTGTCGATTTTGCAGATTTTCCTACTTACAAGCATGTAGAGGTCTGTAATTTTTATCATAGGTACACTTAAACTGTGAGAGACGGAATCTAAAACAAAAATCCAGAAAATCACACTGTATGATTTTTAAGTAATTAATTTGCAT
>NW_019945547.1:13744-14648 GCF_002910315.2 Salvelinus sp. IW2-2015 | reverse complement strand
CATAAATCCAGAGAATGCCAGACTTTGATGACAAAATTTGCCCAAAAAGGACCACCACGCCACCTTCCTGTTTAAGTGAGCACGGTGAATCCAAAAATGTCTTGTATGCTGCTGCATAAATTATGTAATATGCCAGGGAGATATGTATACTGTAGCTAAGAAAGTAATACTAAGTGTATGTTGTGTAGTAAGCTGTTAGTAGCCCATGTGCCTCACCCTAATAATTTGGTCTATTTTCACCAACGCGGTATTGTAAACATCTCTTGTGGCCGGTGTGTGATTATTAGCAGACTTTTTRCCCACAGTTTTGACAGTGCTACTGATAGTAGTGGTGGTGATTGGCTTGCATGTGCACATTCAGCACATACAACATTCTATAATAGAATTGTGTTATTTGACGTGTCAAARGAAAAGCTTATTTAACGAGATAGTGTTATTTGACGTATCTTTTTTTATCACACAAAGACCCAAACGGCATTCAATGTGCCRCACCCTAATTATTTAGCCTATTTTCACCTCTTAATTTTGACTACTGTTCTAACTTGGTTATTCACATGTAGCCTATAAGCTGTTTTTGAGAAATGTAATCATCGAATACTGTTAGAGCTCTCATTGTCTGCTTATATGCCCCCTTTATTTATCCTACGGTTCTGACTTGGTGTACAGGGAGAACACTGTAAGAATGGCCCATGTTCTGAATTCTGTCGCTGTACATTTCAAAAGTACTAAACAAATAGTTATATTGACTACGTCCGTCGCTCGCTCGCTCATTGATGTCTTAATCGAAATTACGGATTGCCTTTTATCCGCTTGTCGTTCCCTTATGCCATAGTTTGTACATCTCAATTGTCAGTAGAAACCACATTTGTTTAAGCAAGTCAGCCATATCAGCTAAGTTTTTTAA
>NW_019945547.1:11796-12932 GCF_002910315.2 Salvelinus sp. IW2-2015 | reverse complement strand
TCCTGCCTGAAAGAGATCAGTTATGCCAACAAAGGGTTTCATGCTCTGCTGCACATTGTAGAAACAGATGTCCACAGGCATAAAGTGAGTACACCTGGCATACCCCTTTAAATCTACCGTATTGAAAAAGTGAGAAAGAGGAAAAGTGTGTGGTGTTCCTTTCACCTCTATAGTGGCATCCAGCTTAAGCCAGGCCCAGCACCAGCTCCAATTCATCCCTAAATCCACTTGTTTAACAAGCAACACCTCCTTTTCACCTAATTCTCTCATTTTGAAAAGTAACCACGTAACGTTAATGTATAGGGAAAACATCAGTTCATAGATAGCAATGTTAGTTAGTTCGCTAGCTAACAGAGAATTCAATCCAGCTAGCAAGAGATACTTAACAATGCTAACAATTCTTGTTCCACCACACTTGCTCCCTCACCTCAAACTTTCCAAATGCCAGTTGTTTTTCGGTTKCAGCTCATGAAGTACGCTTCATCACCTTCTCACCCCGGTAATCAGGCTTCTCATCTACCACGTCGTTATCGTTCAGAGGACGCGCTGATGCTGTAACTAGCAAGTTGGTTGTCTCTTCTCTTTAGTCGTGTGCTGCATTCTGTTGTTGTGTGGACGATTGGCTGAGCCTTGGATACATGCATCCCTGATAAAGTACTCTGCAGCCACTTGGTGTGGACACCAGGTGAGACCACACACACAGATTCCTGTTGAACACTATCTTTAACTACATTATTTTCTCAATAACTACCTTAATTTGTCTCCTCCCTTCTCCCTAAATCCTCTAGGTTATCAAATCAAATCAAATGTTATTGGTCACATACACTGTTTTAGAAGATGTTATTCTCTCTCATATATATATATATATATATATACAGTATATATATATATATATATATATATATATATGAAATGAGTGAAGCAGTATGTAAACATTATAAAAGTGACTAGTGTTCCATTATTAAAGTGGCCAGTGATTCCATGTCTTTGTATATAGGGCTGCAGGCTCTATGGTGCAGGGTTGAGTAACCGGGTGCTAGCCGGCTAGTGATGGCTATTTAACAGTCTGATGGCATTGAGATAGAAGCTGTTTTTCAGTCTCTCGATCCCAGCTTTGATGCACCTGCACTGACTTC
>NW_019945547.1:0-6146 GCF_002910315.2 Salvelinus sp. IW2-2015 | reverse complement strand
ATCTTTATGTACATATTCTTTATCCCTTTACACTTGTGTGTATAAGGTAGTAGTTGTGGAATTGTTAGGTTAGATTACTTGTTGTTATTACTGCATTGTCGGAACTAGAAGCACAAGCATTTCGCTACACTCGCATTAACATCTGCTAACCATGTGTATGTGACTAATAAAATTTGATTTGATTTGATTTGACATCCATAGGCATACTGGTATTTTTATCCTCCACTACACAATAAGCAAGAAAATAGTTAGCTAGCTACGTTACTTCAGCTGCATTGCATGGGAAATATCAGCAAGGCAAGCTTACAAAATTATACATTCAATTTGCAGTAAATTCTTTAGCTAGCTAGATTCTTTACATCCACTGTTTCACAAGACGACAACCTGGTTTGCTGGTTTTCTCAGGAGTCCCTAAAACATTAAACAACACAATTACAATTTCATACTCATGTCACAACACATTAGCCAGCTAGCTCGCTGGCTAATGTTAGCTAGTCAGCTAGCTTGCTAAATAGCAATTTTCTTCAATTAACTTTATGACAAAAGACAATGTATAATTGTTTGTCTCTACATTAACTAACATATTCTTCTCAACAGTACATTTTTTGCATGACCCGTTATGACGTTATAATTACTTACATTTGCTTCCATCCTTTTGTCAACGAATACAGCAAAGAGCTGCTGTTTATATGAMTGAGTTCATGTTTAAGTTCTTACTCAGCACTGTCAACACTTTGTAGTCAACACTTTTATAAACCAAAAAATGCGCGTTCTTCCTAATACCACTCAGCTCTACAACAAGCASTGCAGCAGTAATGAATGAGTAGGAAAGTGTATCTATAGGCTTGTGTTGCATACTATGCTATTATACAGAACTGCGCGGCTGGGCTTCTGTTCTAAAATATACTAAGGATATTTCAAGTCATTCTCGCATGCTTCATCACTTCAGAGAGAGTACAATAGCGATGGATTTGTGCATGAGCAGAAAGATATCGATGCGGTGCGACTCGACAGTCTGCACCGCCCTCTACAGATCAGCATATCGGAAAGAACGGTGTCCCCTTTTTTGGCAGTGTTCAAGTGGAGGAAAAGGGAAGAGGCCACACTAGAAAGATGTTGAGAAGCAGACCCTCGAACCGCATTAGATACAGACCACCATCAGCCCAGAGAAATAAAAATAAAAAGCGAATTATATTAAATGTATGCCACTTCACAGCTGTGCCTCACAAGTAACTACAACAAATGGATTATTCCAGTGTGATCATATAGCCTCAAATTTTGACCTATAATTTTAAAAATGCGCTCGAACACCGAATGCATTGGCAGGGCAATTCAGCAAAGACAATATGCAGTAAAAACGCTATTGGGCATACAGCTTACCTGCACATTCCTTTGCTACAGTACTGTGTTTAATTGGCTTAATGTGATTATATGACTTACGGTTTGTAAAAATAAAATCTGAGTGGTAGATATCGGCTTGGCATTTTTGACTCAGATACATGTGACTCTTCGACTCAGAAAGGAATGGTTGTCACTGTTCCTAAGAGCTTTCCCCCACACATACTCAAACGTTTTTCCCCTCTACAACGCAATATTAGCAAAACAAGACTTCCTGATACAAATACCACAGTTAGCCTACTTGACACTGTAAAACTGCAACATTAAAGCCGGGTACAGCCTCAGTGTTCCACATAAATCCCCCCGGCTTGGGGGAAGTTGCAACAGAAATTTTTCAACACATTCAGTTTGCTCTCAGCAGACCTGACTTTCTCAGTGACAAAAAATATTAGAGGAACATTGCTTATAAACACACACACACACAAACAAACGCATGCAAAACACCCGCACACACTGTTAAGGGAACTTCAGCAAAACCACCAGTTCTCATTATTCTCTCACCGTCCATATAAATTTTCCCTCCAATAAAAATCACACAATCTATTCAGAGCCTCAGACAGAAATGAAAAAAATCGCATCACAGAGATTGCCATCTGCAAGCACAAAAAGCCTCACTGGCCAGCCAACAGTTTAAGCTCTTCCACTGGCGCACAGCCCGGTTTAAGCTCTCCACTGGCCAGCCGGTTTAAGCGTTCTCCACTGCCAGCACGGTTTAAGCTCTCCACTGGCCATGACGTGCTTAAGTCTCTCCACTGGCCAGCACAGTTCAAGGCTCTCACTGGCCAGCACAAGGTTAAGCTATCAACTAGCTCAGCCAACAGTCCAAGCTATCCACTAGGCCAGCACAGTTTTTATCAGTCCCCTGGCCACTGCCAGCACGGCTTTCACCAGCTCTCCACTGTGCAGCACGGTTTAAGCTCTCCACTGGCCCAGTCCAGTTTAAGCTCTCATGGCCAGTCATGGTTTAGCTCTCCCACTGGCCAGCACAGTTTTGTAAGCTCTTCACTTGGCCAGCCACAAGTTTAAGCTATCCCTAGCTAGTACAGCAGTCCAAGCTCATCCACTAGCTTTAGCACAATTTACGCTCAACCATGGCCAGCAGCAGTCCAAGCTCGTCCACTGGCCAGCACAGTTTTAAGCCTCTCCGTGGCCAGCAACAGTTAAGCTCCACTGGCCAGCACAGTCAGCTTCCACTGGCCAGCAATAGTTTAAGCTCCGCCACTGGCCAGCAAAGTCCAAGCTCTCCACTCACCAGACAGTCCACGCTCTCCACTGGCCAGCTACGGTCCCAAGCTCCCTCCACTGGCAGCCACAGGTCCAAGCTCTGCCACTGGCCAGCACAGTCCAAGCCTCCACTGGCCACACAGTCAAGCTCTCCACTGGGAAAATGCGCTAATAATGATGCCTTACCTCCTTATGGCAACTTAATAGATGGCTTTATCAAAAGGGAACTTTCAGGATTTTGGCAATGCAGCCCTTTATCTATACTTCCCCAGAGTCAAGATGAACTTGTGAACATATTTTTATGACCCCGTGCATCCCTTTAAGCCGTTCAATTTTCATGGAAATGGAAGGGGAGTATTAGAGATGTGTACTAGAGGGGGAGTTGTGTGTGTGCGAGTGGTAGAGGGGAGTCATTTGCAATGCACGTCCTCGCAAGCCAAGGCTCAGAGACGCCAGCGGGCAAGGGGGAGTCAGCTGAGAATATAGGCCAATGTTGTGTGTGCTGATCCAGCCGAATTACAGCTCTTGCTCTCTCTGCCATGGTACCCTCCCCCTCCCCTCCCGTCATTTATTTATTTCTCTTTTATATACATTCCCCTCGCCTTGAGGCCGCCATGTGGGCACGATCTGTCGTGTGTCTGTCAATGTGTGTGTGTTTGTACATATATGTTGTGTGTGTGTGTGCGTGCCTGTGTGTGTGTGCTGTGTGGTGTGTCCCTGTTTGTTTCAAGCCACAGTAGTAGGAGACGGCAAGGGCACACAGTCAGCTGTTGTCTGATATGGTGATTATAAACTATGATTATAAATGGATGTACTGTACATTCCATTACTCAATGCGCCTCGCCTCCACTAGACCTGCATATTATTATCAACGAACAATAGGTACCCCACAGTATCAAAATTCGAGATCAAGCTAGAACTTAATCAGGATAAGTTAAACCCAGGAATGTAGTGATGGCAGCAGTGTCTGTAATATATGAACATGATGGAGGCTAATGTTGGAAATTGATGATCTAGAAATGTCAAAGACTGCTTCCGCTAAAGCCCGCACACCCCCAGGGGTGAAAGTCAAGAGAGTTTAGGTCATGATGTACGTGAGCGCAACACATTTTGTTGATACTAGCAAAAAGACATGACAGGGTAGCCTACTCTGCGTGACACGCTGACAAAAACAGCATCAATAATAACGATGTTGTCTTGTATCCCAATACTTAATAGGCCTACGAAAAAGCGGAGCACGACACAACAATACAATATGATGTCCACTCTCTCCTGGAGTGAGGCCTATGTAATAGTTGTCCAAAACAAGACAAAGTGGCAAGACCAAATGGCAGACAGTGAATATGCAGACCAACACTGAACAGTCGCACTCAGAAACGAATCAGATGCTATGTCGTATTGGGAGCGCTGCCCAAAGTGCAAAGCCCTTCTCGACTGTAAAGGCTATGCATTTTAAAACAACCGCAGTATATTTGTTTTATAAAGGAAGTTAAACCTCATGGCCAAAATCATGCTTTCTGGTTCTAAGTAAGGGCCTATATTGAATGATTTTGATTTATTGTATGTATAGGACGGAGTTAGCTAATTAGACTAAGTCAAGATTTGGAGACGATTAAAATTCAAGATTTACTTTAGGGAAAGCTTCCCCTAAGGCCTTTATGGAGACACGGCGGCACATATGCTTTTAATGTGGCATAAACACAACAGTCATTGATGTTTTCATCTGATTGATCAAACATCACTTACAAAGGCGCTCCTGTAGCTACCCAATCCCTCCCGCACATTCGCCCACTCAGAAACTCATTTTCAGCATCCAAAGCCCAACAGTGCCACTGTGCACCGCAATTTCATGAATGCAGAGAGGCATCTGTTCAAAACACCTACGTGTATTGTGATGACATTCTGCAATTGTCATTAGGCTCACACTTGTAGCCTGAACTGATGCATGTCCACGCCACTCATCTCCGCCTTGACTGCGAGCGTCTTGGCCACCCATCTCCGCCTTGACAAATTTAAGTGTTCTCCTCAAACCACAACGCCATTTAGATTGCATAACACCTGTTTTCCAGTCATTTCGCTAATTTATTATGCAGCTGATATGCAGTAATGTAAAAAAAAAAGTGTGTAATAGCCTATAGGCTTACGTTTTACCGGCATGGCTTACCCCCACTAATTATTTAAACGGGATGCCGTACCGGACAGGTTTACTTTCCCCTCTGTCCACCCCCCTTGGTTACTGTTGCAATCTTGGACATTTTCCTGGGAAACCCAATTCCCCCAATTACCACTGGCGAAATCCCCCCACAATGATAACAAACTTTAATACACAATGAAATTAAACACAGACTACCCTTTGGTAATCAGGAAACTCTAGGGTATGATGTGGTGGACTGTCAACTGCTTKTCATGAACCTGCTAAAATTATGTTTGTAGTGTAGCTAGTGACTGATTGGCTCTGAATTCAATGTGAGCATGTAGTCAAATCTACAATTAATTTGGAGCAAACTAGTGCTCTGAAATCGTATCCTGATTTCGACCTCAGATGGGAGTTAATATGGCTAACTTAGCTAGCTAACATACATTTCGAGAAAACAAGTTATATTAAGTGGTTAGCTAGGTAGCGTTAGCAATGTTTGGTGGTCAATGAGGTGGCTAGCTAGCTAGCGTTAGCAATGTTTGGTGTTCAATGAGACTCAGAGCTAGCTAACCCCCTGAACTATCAAACAATGTAACAAAAGTATAATTTTGGATTTAAAAAAATGCACGCTCTGCATTTCAAAAATCACAGTAGCAAGTACTCCTGATGCACTGCTTAATTATTAAGCCGTTTAAAATATATATTTGAATATATATTTTGTTTTCCCACTGCCCACTGGCTTTCATTCATTTCAAACATGAGCTTGTCCGAGTGTATCATACTCAACCATACTGCTATCCATTGGAGCACTGTGATTGGTTGCCCAAAATCCRGGGGKGGGGCTTAGCGAAGGTTAAATTGAGTCGACTATGGTGATACAGTATGTATGTAAAGGATATTATGATTATAYTGTTGTTGCTGGTAGGCCAGTAGGTGGCGATATGACATCAGATATAGACAGAGAGATAGGTCAGAGTGTAGGTCATGTCATGGTCAGAGTGTAGGTCATGTCATGATCTGAATGTGAAGGGAAGTGTGTGTGCGTGTGTGTATTTGTCGGGGTGTGTGTGTGGAGGTGGGGGGGTGTAGTGTCATTTAACAAGATTAATGCCCATTGAACAGCGTTGTGACAAAGTTAAATTATGAGGTTTAATTTAGTTCTGATGTGCTAGGACAGYTCGACACYCACGCACGCARGCACAGAGCATGAAAYAAAAGAAGCAAAATGTGCCTTCTCAACGGATCAGTCATTTCACAATGAGCTTTGTTCCAGATAGAGGAACTGCTTTCATCTGATAACAGGCGCTAAGATCTATATTAAGGCATCTTAGAGGAGCACACTTCACACATGCCAATGTGTTGGTGCTGCATGTGCCAGGCAGGCTGG
>NW_019945546.1:80105-91559 GCF_002910315.2 Salvelinus sp. IW2-2015 | reverse complement strand
GAGAGAGAGAGACGAGAGAGAGAGGAGTGATGACTGACTGAGCGAAGACAGAGGAAGAGACCATTTCCTCATTATACTCTTTAGTTCAACTACCAATTCCTATGAGCAAGGACTCAAAACAATCCCATCATGGAGAAGTGAATGAGCAACTATATATTTAGATGAGGATTGCCAATTAGGACTGGTATACCGATTAAGGATATAGTAGTCAATAACCTTGAAGAGGAGTATTAGAACCGTAATTGGTAGATGATACTAGAATGAGGTAAGCCTATGGAGATGATACTAGATGGAGATATTAAAACCTATGGTAAGGAGCATACTAGATGAGTGCAGCTATAGGAGAGGTACAAGATGAGCTGCCCTGTAGACTAATGAGGTGCACTATGTAAGAGAACAAGATGAGCGTTGCCACTATTAGGTAGAGGGTAAACTAATCAGTAACCCACTATAGTAAGGACAGTAGATGAGGTGCTTACTATGGTAGAGGATACCTAGATGAGATCTCTATGGTAGAGCAGAGAGCTGATCCTAGATAGGATTTACACTATGGTAGGGGTTACAAGAGTGCCACTATGTAGAGGATACTAGAGGAGGTGCCCACTATGGTAGAGGATACAAGATGAGCTGCCACTACTGGAGAGGATATAGATGAAGCTGCCACATATGGTAGAGGATACTAGATGAGGTGCCACTATGTAGAGGTACTAGATCAGGTACCACTATAGTAAAGGACAGTAGTGTATCAGTGAGATATGTGATGCCACTATGGTAAGAGAGAATACATAGTCACTACTGTGAGATAACAACTGTAGGGGTACTCCATCGGATGGGCCACCAGTGTTCTCCTGACCCCTCCTGTCTCAGCCTCCAGTATTTATGCTGCAGTAGTTTATGTGTCGGGGCTAGGGTCAGTTGGATATATCTGGAGATACTTCTCTGATCTTATCCAGTGGTCCTGTGTAATTTAAGTATGCTCTCTCTAATTCTCTTCCTTCTCTCTTTCTTTCTCTCTTCGAGAACCTGACTAGGCACGTCTATGACATACGGTCAGTGACTCCTTGCTGTCCCATTCACCTGGTTGTGACAGGGCTGTTCACAGTTTCAACTGTTCTGCCCAGCGCTTATTGGAACCCCACCTTCCCAGGACCTGCTGCTTTTCAATCTTAATGATCGGCTATGAAAAGCCAATCTGACATTCTATTCCTGAATTATTATTTGACCATGCTTGTCACTGATGAACATTCTTGAACATCTTGCCATTGTTCTGTTGATAATCTCCACCCGGCACAGCCAAGAAGAGACTTGACGCCACCCCTCATAGCCTGTTCCTCTCTGGTTTCATGCCTAGTTTTTGGCCTTTCTAGGAGTTTTTCCTAGCCACCCCCCCTCTTCACAACTGCATCGCTGGTTTTAGCTGTCTACACCACTCCAATACAACGAGCTATAATCTTGATTGTCTTCCACACTGAAGAACTAAAGCCCTGGTAGGACTAGTCCGTAGTACGAATGCACTTGTAGACTATATGCCATGTGGGCTTGGTAACCTTCGTGTTTAATGAGAGTGTGTCATCAGGCCTTGGGATCTGTGCATAGATTACTAGCCGGTAGAGATCATAGTCCTAGAGTATATAATTAGTGTTACTTTGGATACCATAAGTGCACAGTGGGTTATGAGTGACATTATTAGATGATAAATGACGCACTGGCATCTTGATCTCTATTTAGATGATCAGTTGATGATGCCATGGGTAGAGGATACTAGATGAGGTTGCTGGCTTATGGTTGGGATACTAGGATGAGGACTCTAGTGTAGAAGAGTATACCTTAATGAGTGCCCACTATTGGTAGAGATACTAGATAGTGCTACTACTGGTAGGGATACTAGATGAGTGTTACCACTTGGGCTAGAGGATATACTAATGAGTGACGCCACGATAGGAATCGATGAGCATACGTATAGGGTCTAGATGAGGTCCACTAGGTAGGAGATAACTAGATGAATCGTGCCACTAGTAGGGATACTAGAGAGGTGCCACTTTGGTAGAGGAACTAGATGAGTGCCACTATGGTAGAGTATACTAGATGAGTGCTACCTATTGTAAGGATACTAGATATGAGGTGGCACTTATGGTAGAAGAGAGGCATACGGTAGAAGCAGATGGATGCCGTATGTAGAGGTACTGAGATGAGTTCCACTATGGTAGGATGATAATAGCATAGAGCCCACTATGTTAGAGGATACTAGATAGGTGCCACTATGTAGAGGATTACTAGATGATTGCTGCTATGGTTAGAGAGATAGCTAGTGGCACATGGCTCGCCACGATTTTGGTAGAGGACTAGTTGAGTGCCTACTATGGTAGAGGATACATAGATGAGGTCCACTATGTAGATGCTACTAGATGAAGTAGCCACTAGTGAGGATTACGAGATTGAGGTGCCACTATGGTACAGAGACATGTAGAGGAAACTTAGATAGGTGCTTTACGTACGGTAGAGGATACTAGATGAGTTGCTCACTATGGTAGAGGATACTAGGATGACTGTGCCACTGTACGGGAGAGTGAACTAGAATGACGTGCTACTATCGGTAGAGTTACTAGATGAGTGGCCACTATGTAGAGGTACTAGAAGTTGCCACTATGTAGAGGATACTAGATGAGGTGCACTATGGTAGAGTACTTAGAGGTGCCTCTATGTAGAAATACTAGATAGGTGCCACTACGTGTAAGCAAGATACTAGATGAGATGCCGCTATGGTAGAAGTTACTAGATGAGTGTGCCACTATGGTAGAGTCTAGAGTGGCTATAGTCTAGAGTTAGCGTTCCTCGATGATAGAAATACTAAGATATAGGTCCTACTATGGTAGAGGATACTAGATGAGGTGGGCTACTATGGTAGAGGGTATAGATGAGTGCCTCTATGGTAGAGCTGATACTAGATGAGGTGCACTACTGGTAGAAGATAACTAGATGAAGGTGCATACTGTAGAATTAACTAGATGAGGGCCATACTGGTAGATGATACTAGCATGAGTCCCACTATGGTAGAGATACTAATGACGTTGCATTACTAATGTAGAGGATACTAGATGAGTGCACCTTAGAGGATACTGAGGTGCACTCTAGATGAGAGTCCACTGGTAGAGTCACCTAGTAGGATGATAGGAAAATGCACTCATGGTAGAGGATCTGGATGAGATATGCCACTATGGTAGAGGATACTGATGAGTAGTTGCCACATGAGTAGAGATTTACTGAGATAGTGGCACTTATGGTAGCAGGTACTAGATGACGTGCCTCTATGGTAGAGGATACGGATAGATGAGGTGCCACTGTGGTAGAGATACTAGATGAGTGTGCCACTATGGAGAGCTACTAGCATGAGTATGCCACTATGGAGAGGATACTAGATCGAGGCCACTATGGAGGTACTGGTTATAGCAAGAGGTACTAGATGAGGGCCACTATGTAGAGAATTAGAATACCACTATGTACGAATTGTGCACACTATGGTAGAGGATACTAGATGATGGCTACTATTGGTAGGAGGATACTAGAGAGGGCCTCTATGGTAGAATATACTATAGTGTGCCACATACGTAGAAGATACTAGATGAGATATGCCGCTTATGCTGGTATAGAAGGACTTGTGATACTAGAGGTTGCATATGGTAAGAGACTGATACTACAAGATGGATACGAGCGTAGCCACATGAAAGGTATAGAGAGTTCACTATGTAGGATGAGATAGCCACGATACTGGACTATCCTAGGACGAGGATACTGAAGATTCGCCACTTGATGAGAACAATAGACTGCCTGAACTTGAATGCCCTATGGTAAGAACTTGAGAGAGCCATACGTGAGATACTAGAAAGATATGCCACTATGGTAGAGGATACTAGATAGGCTATTGATACTGATGAGTCTGCCTAGGTAAACGATAGCATTGAGTGGACAGATGAGTACATCTGAATCTGGGATAATGAGAGATACTAGACTCACATGAAGAGTTATGCTAGAGAGGCACTACGATAGATGACTGAGATTAGGTGTCACTACTGGTAGAGGATACTGATGAAGATATGCCACTAATGGTAGAGGATACTGGATGAGTTGCCACTATGGTAGAGAGATACTAGATGAGTTGCCACTTATGTAGAGGTTATACTGGCCATTGATACAGATAGGTTCGCACTTATGCTAGAGTACTGGATGAGATATGCCGACTATGTAGAGTATATGAGCACCATCGTAGGATACTACTGAGTCATCGTACAGGAACGAGAATCCACAGGTGATACGATGAGATAATGCCACTATGGTGAGGATAGGATGAATCATCTGTCGGATGAGATTATGCCACATCATTGGAGAATATCCACTTAGAGCATGAAGGTACTAGTAGGAATAGATGGATATGCCACTAGGTAGAGGATACTAGATGGTTATGCACTCATGGTAGGGATACTAGATGAGTTGCCACTATGCGTAGAGGATATGATGCAGTGCCACTATGGTGAGAGGATACTAGCTGAGGTCCTCTATGGTATAAATAATACAGTGGAGGCTGCCACTATGGTAAGATTACTAGATGAGAATTTGCCACTATGGTAGAGGTTACAGATGAGTGCCAACATGTAGAGGATAGACTAAAGGAGGTGCCACTTAGTGGTAGAATGATTACAGGAATGAGTTGCCCATCTATGTGGTAGAGCATACTGATGAGTATATGCCACTATGGTAGAGGTTTACTAGATGAGGTTGCCACTATGTAGTAGATGAACTGGATGAGATTGCCACTATGTAGAGGATACGGACTGAGAATATGCCCTAACTTTTGTAAGGATACTGGATGAATATGCCACTATTAGTAGAGATACTAGATGAGTTGCCACTATAGTAGATAGGATGACGATATACATGTAGAGGATACGGAGATCCACTACTGGTAGAGGATACTGGCATGAGATATGCCACTATGGTAGAGATACTAGATAGAATTATGCCACTATGGTAGAGGATACGATAATAGTGCCACTATAGATATGATCGAGAGCCGGTACTTGGTTATGAGTACTACATTGGACTATCCACTATGGTAGAGGATACTAGATGAGTGCACTAGTCGTAAGATGGATGAGTTCACTAGTTAGAATACTGCCACTGATGGTAGGGCACTACTGAGAGAAATGACTAGTACGGATAGATATGGCCACCTATGTGAGGATACTGGATATGAGATATGCCAATGATTGTAGAGATACTGGATGAGGATTCTACTATGGTAGAGTATACGGATGAGAGATGCCCACTCTGGCTAGAGATACTAAGATGACGTTTGTCACTACTGGATAGAAAGATACTAGATGCGATATGCCACTATGGTAGGGATACTAGCAAGTGCCAGAAGTTTGAATCAGAGAGCACTATGGTAGAGGATACTAGAGAGTGATGGTGATTCGAGTCCACTAGTAGCTAAGATGAGATAGCCGCTTGGTAGAGTACAATAGGCCACTATCGAGTTCTAGAGGATTGCCACTAGTAGATTGGATGCCACTATGGCTAGAGGATACTGGATGAATATCGCCACTAGTAGGGATGAGGAAGACTATGGTAGTGGACTAGATGAGGTGCCACTAGTGAGGATCTAAGATGTATATGGTAGATGATAGATGGATATGCCACTATGGTAAGGATACATAGATGACGTGCCACTTATGTAGAGATACTAGATCGATGCCACTATGGTTAGATGATACTTAGATGAGATAGTGGCCACTATGGTAAGATACTAAATGAGATATGCCACTGATAGAGATAAGTGGCCTATCTAGATGACTGATGATTCACTATGTAGAGAGATACTAATGAGATTTGCCACTATGTAAGAGGATACTAGATGGTGCACTATGTGTTAAATATAGATGAGTGCCACTTATGGACGAGGATACGGATGAGTATGCCACTATGCGTAGAGGTACTACATGAGATGTGGTGCCACTACGGAGAGGAATTTAGATTGAATATGCCACTATAGTAGGATACAGAGAAGAGTCAACGTGTGAGTACTGATAGTTGCCACTATGGTTAGAGAGCGAATGAGCAAATGTAGATATGGTGCCGTAAGATACTGAGATATCCCTACGGATAGAGGATTTACTAGATGAGGTGTCACTATGGTAGAGGATACTATGATTGAGATAGGTGCCACTAATGTAGAGGATACTAGATGAGGTGCCACTAGGTGTAGATGCGATACTAATGAGATATGCCACTATGGTAGATGGATACTTAGAGAGTGCCACTATGGTAAGGATATAGATACAGATTGCCCCCCCAAACTATTAGTGTAAAGACCAGAGGCAGTAGAGGGCTGGGGGCCGCGCGCGCAGGTAGGGGCGGCTGGCGGCGGGGGCGGGGGGGCGCGGGGGGGCGGGGGGGGGGGGCTACTAGATTGAGGATATTCACTACGTAGAGTGATATTAGATGAATATGCCACTTATCTAGAGGATACTAGATGAGGTCTGCCAACTATGTAGAGGATACTAGAGAGTTGCCACTATGGTAGGGATACGAGATGAGTCCACGGTGAATCGCATGGGGCACTAGGAGGATACGAGATGAGCGTGCCACTATGGTAGAGGATACTGCAATGAGTAACGATTCACCCACCTGGATGAATTCCTCTATGGTAAGAATGATTACAATGAGACACATCACACTCAGACAACTGCACTGCTTGTTGTTGGGGTATTAAACACACACACACACACGCACGGGCGGCACACGTTCGCCACACACACTAACACAGCTCACTGCATGCTTCGTTAGACATTTTCCTTCCACCTATATCCCAGATTCCAACTCCCGCGGGCTCCGACTTTGAAACCAGACGCTCGAGCCAGAGCAAACCCGGGGCCAATCTGATTCCCCAATGTTCAACCAGATTCCCAGTTTTGGGATGCGAATATAGAGCAGAGCGATTTAGTAACCACGGCCCATTCCTGGTTCTCCTCGTTGCACGGATATATTAGTCTGAGAGGATGAGAATACTCTGTGTGTTGCTGACTGTTGTTGGGATGGCTCTAAATAAAATTTAGCTAAATTCAACAAGCTCTTCATGCACCACAGTGTATAGTAGACTCTATTATAAACTTGGTGTGTCGAAGCCCTGACTGCTGATTGGCTGACAGCCGTGTATATCACGGAGTATGATAAAACATGTATTTTTACTGATCTAATTACGTTGGTAACCAGTAATTAAATAGCAATAAGGCACCTCGTGTTGTGTGGTATGATGGTTATATAACCACGCCTAAGGGCTGTACTCCAGCTTCTCCGTTTCCAATGTGCATAAAGAACAGCCCTCTAGCCTGGAATATTAGCCATATACCACACCCCCCTCGGCATATATAGAGTATAATATAGTATGTATGTATAGTATAGTGTGATATATATAGTATAGCATAACACAGTATAATATATATAGTATAGTATAATATAGTATCGTTAATATAATATAGTATGATATAGATAGTAAATACAGATTAAAACATGTGTTATAATATAGTGACAATATGATATAGCATGTAAATATAGTTAGTAGACTATTAATATGGTAGAGTAGCAAAGAGAGCAGAAGCAGAGTAGAGCAGAGCTAGAATACAGTATCATAGGAGGATAGACAGGGAGATAAAGATAGAGTAGAGTGATAAGTTAGAGCAGAAGTATAAGTTAGGAATAGTAGAGTAGTGCAGGTAGAGTATAATAGAGCAAAGTAGAGTAGGTATAAATATAGTAGTGTATAATAGATAAAGAATAAATATGAGCGACAAATAAGAATAATAGAGTAGCAGAAATAATAAGCAGATCAGGATATAATAGATGTAGAGCAAGTATAGAATAATTTGAGCATCAGCAGAGTAAAAATAATAGGATAAGGAATAATAGATAGAGATTATTAGAGCCATCGCAAGTAAGATTAACTAGAGTAGAATAAAGGTGTAGAAAATGATAGGCAGAAGATTACAGAGAATAATAGAGCAAGAGCAGAGTATAATAAGTAGAGAGAGTATTAATAGAGCGGAATAATAGAGTAGAAAATATAGAGCAGAGCAGAAGTAGAGTATAATAGAGTAGAGAAACAGAGTAGAGAATAATAGTTGTAGAGCAAGAGTAGATATAATAGAGTAGAGACAAATTAGGTAGAGATAATAGAGTAGAGAATAATAGAGCAGATAAAATACAGTAGAGCAGTGTAGAGAATAAACAGAGCAAGAAAAATAGAGCAGAGAATAATAGAGTAGAGGATTAATGAGTAAGGATAAATAGAGTAGAGATAATAGGAGTAGTGCAGAGTAGGTATAATAGAGTAAGTATATAGAGACGAGGAATAATAGAGTAGAGAATAATAGAGCAGAGTAAAATACAGATAGAGCAGTGTAGAGAAGAACAAGCAGAGGAAAAATAGAGCAGAGAATAGTGAGCCAGAGCAGAGAGAAGGGAAATAGAGTAGAGCATAATAGAGTGCAGCAGAGTAGAGAATAATAGCGCAGATAGTATATAGAGTAGAGAATAAATAGAGCAGATAGAGAATAAAAGAGTACAGAATAATAGAGTAAGAGAAAATACGAGCAGGAGTAGAGTAGAGTATAATGAGCAGAGCACGAGTAGAGAATTCATAGGTTTAGAGAAGAATATAGTAGGGTATAATAGAGTAGAGCAGCAGTAAAGAATAAAAGAGTACAGAAGAATAAGAGTACAGTAATAATAGAAGCAGAGTAGAGTAGAGTATAATAGAGTAGAGAATAATAGAGCAGAGCAGATTAGGTTATAATAGAGTATAGAATAATATAGCAGAGCAGATTAGAGGATAACAGAGCAGAGCAGAGCATAATAGAGTAGAGAATAATAGAGCAGAGCAAAGTAGAGAATAATAGAGCAGAGCAGAGTAGAGAATAATAGAGTAGAGAATAATAGAACTGAGCAGAGTACAGTATAATATAGTAGAAAACAATAGAGTAGAGCAGAGTAGAGAATAATAGAGTAGAGTATAATAGAGTAGAGTATAATAGAGCAGAGCAGAGTAGAGAATAATAGAGTAGAGCAGAGAATAATAGAGTAGAGAATAATAGAGTAGAGTATAATAGAGCAGAGCAGAGTAGAGAATAACAGAGCAGAGAATAATAGAGCAGAGCAGAGTACAGCAGAGTAGAGTAGAGAATAATAGAGCAGAGCAGAGTACAGCAGAGTAGAGTAGAGAATAATAGAGTAGAGACTAATAGAGTAGAGAATAATAGAGCAGAGCAGAGTAGAGAATAATAGAGTAGAGAATAATAGAGTAGAGACTAATAGAGTACAGCAGAGTACAGCAGAGTAGAGTAGAGTGGAGTAAATGAGAGTAGATTATGGTACAGTAGAGCAGAGTAGAGTAAATGAGAGTATATTGTTGTACAGTGAAGCAAAGTAAAGTAGAGTAGAGTAGAGTACAGCAGACTCGAGGAGAGTGGAGTAAATGAGAGTAGATTGTGGTACAATAGAGCAGAGACAAATAGAGCAGAGCAGAGTAGAGTAGAGCAGAGTAGTGTACACTACAGTACAGTGGAGCAGACTAGAGTAGAGTACAGCAGTGTACAGCAGAGTAGAGTAGAGTAGAGTAGAGTAGAGTAGAGTAGAGTAGAGTAGAGTAAAGTAAAGTAGAGTAGAGTAGAATAGAGCAGAGTAGTGTACACTACAGTACAGTGGAGCAGACTAGAGTAGAGTACAGCAGGGTACAGCAGAGTAGAGTAGAGTAAATGAGAGTATATTGTTGTACAGTAGAGTAGAGTAGAGTACAGCAGAGTCGAGTAGAGTGGAGTAAATGAGAGTAGATTGTGGTACAATAGAGCAGAGTAGAGTAGAGCAAAGTAGAGTACACTACAGTAGAGCAGACTAGAGGGCAGATACAGGCGAGTACTCGAGTAGAGTAGAGTACAGTACAGGTAAGCAGCAAGTACAGTAAGCAGGTAGCAGAGTAGAGTAAGAGAAGAGTAGAGTAGAGTAGAGTAGAGTAGAGTAGAGTAGTACACTACACTAACAGTGAGAGCAGAGTAGAGTTAGAGTACGACTACAGTACATAGAGAGCAGACTAGAGCAGAAGTATACAGAGTAGAGTAGAGCAGAGTACAGTACAGCACAGTAACAGTAAAGTAAAGTACAGTAAATGGGGTAGTCAGTACGTGTGGTCAGCCAAAGAAATCAGAATGTGTGTTTAGAGTAAAAAAGAAACTGACTGAAGGCCTCTGTTTCCTAAAGCTCTGAATAGAAGCACAGTGTCAGTAGAGTAGAGTAAAACAGTAGGGCTAAGGGCCCTGCTGTCTGACGCAACCTCAATGGCTAACCCCCCCCCCACCCCACTCACCCACACCCGCACCCACCCACCAACACACACCGCACACACACAACACACACACAATGCACACAACACCTGCACACACACACCACACACACACAACACACACACACACACACACACACAACAGACACAGACCAGACAGACAGACAGACAGACAGACAGACAGACAACAGACAGACAGAAGCCAGACAGACAGACAACAGACAGACAGACAGACAGACAGACGACAGACAGACAGCAGACAGCAGCAGCACAGACAGACAGACAGACAGACAGACAGAACAGACAGACAGACAGACAGACAGCAGCACGCACGCACGCACGTACACACCCACATTCTGCTCATCCATCACTCACATGCCACAACAATCCCTCTTTTGTCCGTCGTGATTGATGACGCGCTGGAATTCCATTCACCCCGTGTTTTGGGTTACCGTGAGACAGGTAAAACCAGTCGGCGACTGGTATCGGGTTCCATCCTGGAGAGGAGGGGGGAAGAGAGAGAGAGAGAGGAGAACACTAGCGAAGGTGTATCTAAAGGTTCACAACAGTCACGGTTGTTTTTTATTAGCCCAAGAATACACAGGTGTGAATCTCACGAACAAGGTGCTGATTGTTCCTCAGGGAAGATCCATGTTAGATCCATGTTAACTCTAGTGACGGGAGTAACACATTCCCTGTAGGTGACTTCATTACACAGGACAACGCGTCCAATCTTTTGATCCCTGACATCATAGAAACTACTAATGATCCCCAAAATGACACCCTATTCTCCATATGCTCTGGTTCTAAAGTAGAGCACTGTATAGGGAAGAGGATGCCATTTGTGACACAGCACATGGTTAATACAGGTAGAATCCAGTCCCTTGATCACAAATCTTGACAACTATTACCATGGAAAACCTCAAACTCCCCAAACACACACACAACACACACACAACACACACACACACACACACACACAATCACACACACACACACACCACACACACCACACAAACACAGCACACACACACACACTCACCACACACACAAACACACACACACACACA
>NW_019945546.1:74511-77727 GCF_002910315.2 Salvelinus sp. IW2-2015 | reverse complement strand
CGTGTTTAGCTCAGTCAGACAGGGAGACTCCAGTGATGCAGTCAGCTAGAATCTCCGTTGGTGCTGTCAATCGTAGGTTGGACATTGCATACAGTAGCCAGCAGGTGCGAATGTGCAGTAGGTAGGAAACCAGTCTCTTGATGATAGTCCATATGCTGGATGTACTGTATAGCCATATCAAAGCGTCCTCTCTTCCTCTCTCGCTGAGCACGCAGTGATATGAGTGAACACTTAAAGGAGAATTTCACACACCTCATTTGCTACAGTCAATAAAAGAATATAGTCCAATGACTAGAAGTGGATCTCCACATGGTTAAGCTGATCATATTCAACAACCGCTCCAATGATCTATTGCATAGCTGTAGTGATTGTGTGTGATAGTGCGCTCCAATAGATGGTAGGATGGCCTGTATTTCTATGATTTACACACAAGATCCCCTGCCTGGTGCTAGCGTGCCATAACGTTGCGGTGCTACCGTACAGTACAGTGAGGTGTGGTGGGTGACGTGAACTAACTGAGATTTACTCTCGCAGGGGCCAGCTCTGAATCTTCCTATTTATGGCATCATAAAGACCACTCCTAGCTCTCCTTGCACTCCCTGGGAACCTGATTTAACACATGCGCACACGCACACACAGACACACACTAAGGAGAAGAGAAGGAGAATGGGAGAGAAAGAGATCCAAGTATCAGCATGAGGAATGGAGGGAGGACGGAGACAGACAATGCTGAGTGGGAGAGGAGGAGGAGGAGGAGGAGGAGGAAGAGCTAAATAAAAAGAGGGGAAGAACAAGTCAGTAGAACAAATCAGTGACGTTAAAGAGAAAAAGAACAAGTCAGTGACGTTAAAGAGAGAAAGAACAAGTCAGTGAGGTTAAAGAGGGGAAGAACAAGCCAGTGAGGTTAAAGAGGGGAAGAACAAGTCAGTGAGGTTAAAGAGGGGAAGAACAAGTCAGTGAGGTTAAAGAGGGGAAGAACAAGTCAGTGAGGAGCCAGTGAGCGTTTAAAAGAGCGGGCAATACAAGGTCAGTGAGTGTTAACAGAGGGGTAAGCAAAAAGTCAGTGAGCGTTAAGAGGGAAAGAACAGTCCAGATAGAACAACGTCCAGTGAGGTTAAAGATGTGAAAGAACATAGTCAGTGAGGTAAAGAGGAACAATGAACTAGTCCAGTGAGGTTAAAGAGGGAAATAACTAGGGCAGTGAGATTAAAGAGAAACAATAACGAGTCCAGTGTAGGTTAAAGAGGAAAAGAACAAGTCAGTAAGGGTTAAAGAGGAACCAGAACAAGTCAGTGGAGGCTTAAAAGAGGAAATTAACAAGTCAGTGAGGTTAAAGAGGACAGATAACTAGTCACGTGAGCGTTAAAGAGGAAAATAAACTAGTCAGTGAGTTAAAGAGGAAAGAAACAAGGTCCAGTAGGTTATAAGAGAAAAAATAACTTACGTCAGTGAGGTTAAAGAGGAACAATAACTAGTCCAGCTGAGGTGTAAGGAGCGAAGAATAACAACGTCCAGTGAGCTGTTTAAAGAGGAAAATAACAAGTCAGTGAGGTTAAAAGAGGAAAGACAAGTCAGTGCAGATCTAAAATGAGAAAGAACAAGTCAGTGAGGGTTAAAGAGGCGGAAGAACCAGGGCAGTGAGCGCTTAAACGAGCGGCAAGAACAAGTCAGTGAGGTTAAGAGGGGAAGAACAAGTCAGTGAGGTTAAAGAGGGGCAAGAACACAGGTCAGTGAGGTTAAAGAGGAAAGAACAAGTCAGTAGCAACAAGTCCAGTGAGGTTAAAGAGGAAAATAACTAGTCAGTGAGGGTTATAAGAGGAAAGAAACAAGTCAGTGAGGTTTTAACAGAGGGGAAAGAACAAGTCTAGTGATGGTTTAAAAGAGCGGGAATAACAAGTCAGTGAGCGTTCAAAGAGGGAAGAAACAACGTCAGTGAGGTTAAAGAGGAAAATAACAACGTCTCAGTGAGGTTAAAGAGGAAAGAACAAGTCAGTGAGTTAAAGAGGTGGAAGAACAGTCAGTGAGGTTTAAATAGGGGGAGAACAAAGTTCAGTGAGGTTTAAAGAGGAAAGAACAAGCAGTTAGAACAAGTCAGTTGCAGGTTAAAGAGGAAAATAACTAGTCAGTTTAGGGTAAAGGAGGAATAGACAATTGTCAGTAGGTTATAAGAGGAAACATTAACTATCAGTGAGGTTAAAGAGAAAAGAACAAGTAGTGAGTTATAAGAGGGAAAGAACAAGTCCCAGTGAGGGTTAAAGGAGAAAAGAACAAAGTCAGTGAGGTTAAAACGAGGACAATAACTAGTCAGTGAGGTTAAAGAAAGGAAAATATTAACTAGTTCAGTGGAGGTTAAAGAGGAAAGAACAAAGTCAGTGAGGTTAAATGAGGGAAAATAAACTAGTCAGTGAGGTTAACAGAGGAAAATAACTAGTCAAAGTGATGGTTAAAGAGGGAAAAGAACAAGTCAGTGATGGTTAAAGAGGAAATACACTAAGTCAGTGAGGTTAAAGAGGAAAGAAACAAGTCCCAGTGAGGTTAAGTAGCGGGCAATAAACAGTCAGCTTGAGGGTTAAAGAGGGGAAGAACAAGTCAGCGAGGTTAAAGAGGGAAAATAACAAGTCAAAGTGAGGTTTAAAGAGGAAAGAACAAGTCAGTGGAGGCTTAAAGAGGCAAGAACAAGTCAGTGAGGTTGAAAAGGGAAAAGAACAAATTCAGGTATTAGAACAAGTCAGTGAGGTTAAGAGGAAAATAACTAGTCAGTGAGGTTACAAAGAGGAAAGAACAACGTTCAGTGAGGTAAAGAGGGGATTAACAAGTCCGTTGCAGGTTTAAAGAGGCGGAAGAACAAGTCAGTGAGGTTAAAGATGCGAAAATTAACAAGTCAGTGACAGGTTAAAGAGGATAAGAACAAGTCAGTGAGGTTTAAAGAGGGAAGAACAAGGTCAGTTGAGGTTATAAGAGCGGGAAGAACAAGTCAGTGAGCGTTTTAAAGACGGACAAGAACAAGTTCAGTTAGGAAACACCCAAAAAAAAAAAAATGTCAGTAGGTAAAGAGGAAAATAACTAGTCCAGTTAGTTAAAGAGGGAAGAACAAGTCACGCTGAGGTTAAAGAGGGAAGAAACAGTCAGTTGAGGTTAAAGAGGCCGGAATAACAAGTTCAGTGAGGTTAAAGAGTGGAAGAACAAGTCAGTGAGCACTCTCTCTCTTTCTTTTTT
>NW_019945546.1:69373-74486 GCF_002910315.2 Salvelinus sp. IW2-2015 | reverse complement strand
ATGTCCAAAATCACCACTTATTGGAACTTGTGAAGACATACCCAAATGTTTCCCAATTAAACATTTTCAAGGCCAATCTACCAAATAGTAATTGATGAGTAAACTCTCCTATGCACACTGAATTTGATGGAAATAATATAATAAAATCAATCTCCAAATTAGGGTCTGACATTTCACAATTCTTAAATTAATTGTAATCTACTGACAGGAAACTTTACTAGATTAAATGTCAGAAATGTTGAAAAACTGGAGTAAATGTTGCTAAGGTATGTAAACTCCGACTTCAACTTACATACATAAACATTATATAAGATAAATAAATACAGGAAGAAAAATAAAACAAAGTCATTACCCTGCACAAAGAGAATTCATATGGAGATAGCCTATACAACAATCTATAATACCATCCAAATTACCACATAGAGAAAGCTAAATATCTTTACAATTTATATACGGTAAGCCTTTTTCTTATTCCAGGTATAAAGAAACAAAGCAGTAGTGACCATACGGCGATCCCAGCCTATTCGCTTTGGAAGGAATAAAGAGAAGCAGTTAAGCTAAAAAGAGCTTAAAACAAGATATAATCCATATTAATGGTCAACAGTAGAGTGAGGCTAATGTTAACAAACATGTATAGATGTGGCAAAGATGGAATCTGACCCATGGCCCGCATTCAATGCTCTCCAAAAATCGTATTTAAACCAATATTCAAATCAGATGGAGAAAGTGATGTAACCATAGGCCCGATCCTCTCAGTCTGTTGCCTAGGTAAGACGATAGGTTCAAATAGTGATAAGGTGTTTTAATGGAGTATAGTAGTGTGGTTAATAAAAAATGTTGTCACCCTCAAAATTGCTGAAAATCCTGAAGAAGCAAGAAATCTGTAATTGATTTTTACCCAAGGAAGCTTACTAATGTAAATGTGATAAGTATGTGCATTTTTCAAGACAAAAATGTGCCTTAAAACATAGTGCCACTGCAGACAGATTCCAGTCATGCTCATTCAGGACAATTCTGAACATGTCACAACTTCGATCAGGGCAACTTCATTCAAAAATAAAGTACATACATATCAGTGCCCAAAATCACTAGCTATAAGTTCCATCTCTTGTTTAGTCAATGAGCTTGCTAACACTAGCAGGCACATGAGCAAATAAAAAGAATCTATTATGTTGTCACATCTCTAGAAACTAACAGTAAACTCTCTACAGCCATTCCAGCAAAGAAGATAATAAATAACAAATGGAAATATGACAACAAGGAAAATACACAGTGGAATAACAAATAAGATAATGAGTAAAAAATCTACCAACAGGAAGTAACCAGACCAGTCTTCAGGTACAGAACTCAAATACTACCCGGACTTAGCATTTCCCCCAACCCCCTTTTACGTTTACTGACTATCTCTGTTAGAGCCATATCCACTAACTATACATTCAGTACATACACCCTCATAACCCTACTAACCCGTCCGTACATAGCCTTCAAACTTTTATAGCCTCGCTAGTATTAGCCTGTCCTTTACTGGTGTTTATCTTTACACCTATTTACACTAATAACCTTTTTTGCACCTGGAACCTGTAAGTTAAATTTCACTGTAACTCACACGTATCAGCCGCACTACAAAACAAACTTTATTGCAGTTACATAGCTAAAGAATAGCCAGTAAAATAATAACAGAGCACCAGTAATTTACACAGTATGCATGGTGCATGATGTGTTATGTGTGGCGTTTGTGTGTGGTGTTGTGTACTAAAGTATGTGTGAGTGGTGCACATAGCAGTTTCCCAACTCAGCCCTGGACTGATTTAACTCAGAATGTCTTAACTTTCCCTCCCAAGTTTCTGAAGCAACACTGGAAAGACTATCAAACACCAGAAATAACCTCCAATGATTTAATTAAGATATCCCACACATATAGACATGTGACCGGTGTTTGAAATGCAATGTTGAATGATTATGTTTAGCCAACATATCCTGTTTGCCTTCTTATCAATTTGCCAGTCTACACAAATGATTTCGTAATTATGTCTGCCCCCAATCATGACTCAACAAACAATGCCGCCTGATCAGCTGATATCCCCGCTGGATCAGTGCCAAATGTTAGTACCAACAAGCTCAATGCAAGTACAATGTATGTGTACCATAGCTTTTAAAAGTCTTATGCTTGGAGTAGAAAGCTCGTCCTGTTTACCCTGTCATGCGGAAACAGAAACCAAGCTGTGGCTGGTGTTCTGACAATTTTGGTCCTTTGACACTGCCTATATAGAGGGTCCTGGATGCAGATGATGTACTAGCCATACGCATTACCCTCTGTAGCAACTTGACGATCAATCCAAAATCATTTCCATACCCCAAAGCTGTAATCAGCCATCCAGATGCTCTCAATGTTCAGCTTAAACTTTGAGTATCTAAGGGCCTATCCAAATCTTGGGTTATAGGCATGTGTGTGTTCTTTCACAACTATGTTGTGTTTACCCCATCCACTACAAGCCGTCAATAGAAATGCATGTCTCTGCTCCCTTTCGTCCACAATTCAACCATGTTTAGGAGAAGGTTGTCCTGCACCACACTGCTAGCTGTTCTCTTTGGTTCAGTGCCTACCACCGTCGCAAAATTAATGGGTTGAGCATGCAGGAGTTACTAAGCACGCACCCACCCTTGAGTGCCCCCGGTGACCTCAGCCGATTGTTGCCTACCCCACCACCTGGCAACCCTCAAGACCCACAGTCAGGGATGCCCATCAGCCCACCAGGAGCAAAATAAACCAATTAGTCTGCAGTTTCCATCAATTTGGGTACAACTTCATTTACCGAATCAGAGGTGGAAAAATACTAACATTGTCATACTTCATCAAAAGAAAAGTACCCTTATATAAAAAAGCCTGGAGTAAAACAAACCCAGGTAAACCGAATGACAGTATCAAGTAAATTACATAAGTAGTTGAAATACTCAAGTTCATACTTTAGTAAAAACAATGTAAAACACACATCAAATTCCTATCGGTAGCAAAACAATTGCTGTCAAAAGGAATAATGAAAGCCATGGCCAACCCAAACGCAACAAAGGGAAAAGCAAGAGCCGGGAGCAAGGACCAGCCCACCAGTCCATCACAGACCCAACCAGTTAGAAGATCAGAGAATGCTGCGACCCTCCAGGCACCACCCCAGTCAGAGGTTCCCACATGTAAAAGAGAGAAAAGAAATTTAAGTAAAACAGGTGAGAGAAGAGAGGAGAGAGAGAAAGAGAGAGGAGAGGACGAGAGAGAGAAGAGAGAGAGAGAAGAGAGAGAGAGAGAGAGAGAGAGAGAGAGAGAAGAGGAGAGAGAGAGAGAGAGAGAGAGAGAGAGAGAGAGAGAAGAGAGAGAGAGAGAGAGAGGAGAGAAGAGAGAGAGAAGAGAAGAGAGAGACAGAGAGGAGAAAGAGAGAGGTGGGGTAAGCAGTTTGACAGTTGCTTGAGCTACAGAGTTAATACTGCGATACGTATGCGTCGTTCTTTTCCCAACGCAGTTAAGCCAAAACCGTATCTACAACGCTTTGTGATGCTCTCCAAGTCTCCAAATCCGAAGTGAATATAAACACGTAGCTGACATTTCAGTCAGCTGGTTAATAACATTTGCCCTTGTATATCAAAGATTTGAAAAATATAATAACATAATGTGGTGGGACCGAGCTAGCCATTAACGTCCCTTAACGCTCAAAGACAGATTCAATGGCTGCAGCGCAGCATATTCGACTGAATGATTAGCTAATAAATATTTGAGATATTATGAATAATAAGCATATGCTTTACCTGATAGTAGACTACTAATGATAAGTATAAACAACTTCAAATACCAAGTAGTAACGTTAAGTAGCCTAGGTTAAATTAGCTGACCTTCAATTGAGGGAATTCAGCAGAGTTCTCTGAGACATTTTTACAACTCATTTCAAACTCTGAAAATAATACATGGCAAGTGTTACCAAACATGATAATAATAGGCCTGCATTATGGTAGGGAGCAATTGCTAAATTAACTCTTCCAATCCTCCACCTTTGCTTGGAATGTTACTGTCTCTGCGCTGATCGTCTGTGAGTGAGACAACGCTAGCTAGCCAATGGGAGCGTAGTAGAACGCGCCTCTGAATAACGGGGCGTGGTTTTGGCTTAACTGCGTTGGGGAAAGAAAGGCGCATACTGTACACGTTGTGTCTGTCTGTCTGTCTGTCTGTCTGTCTGTCTGTCTGTCTGTCTGTCTGTCTGTCTGTCTGTCTGTCTGTCTGTCTGTCTGTCTGTCTGTCACTCTCACTGCCAATCTTTCTGGTGTCTGTGTCTTCCTGTCTGAATGCCTGTATGTCTGTCAGGTCCTTTATCTGACTCTTTGCATGGGTCCATGTATGTCTCTCCACACAGTGTGTGTGTCAGTTTCTCTGAGCTGGAGAACAGTGCTTGTCCCTCAGCTTCACTGTCTTTGTAAGTCTGTCTCTCTACTGTAGCTGTCTGCACAACTGCCTAGTGCTGGCAGGTCTGTCTGTCTGTCTGTCTGCCTTTCTGTCTGTCTCTCTTGTCTGTATGCTATTTGTCATTCTATGTTGTGTCTCCGCATGTTGTGCATGTACTGTATATATTTATCAGAATCCATGTATGTGTGTGACACTGAGACCCTTCAGTGTAGCTAGAGAGGAGAGCTCACCATGGGTCGTCAGCTCCACACACRCTAGAGGAACTGCTCCAGGCCTCTCACACACACCAGCACAATACACCATTGTACTCCAGTCACCAAAGCCCAGAGCTCCACAAAGCCAAAGTCACTTCACACTTTCTTTTTGTCATTCTCTCATGCTATCTACTCACACACTCTATAGAGAAACTCAGTAACAGCTGCACAGCGAGCTCCCTGGGAACTGTGTTCTATGATTTGTTAATGGAAAAACACAGTGTGTACACTATGTGTGTGTGTGTGTCTACTGTATATCTGTGTGTGTGTGTGTACATGTACCATCACCCCTCCTTTCATTTTTCCTTCTCTCCATTCTCACTCCACCCAGAGGGCTCAGGGGGGAGGAGCCTCAGGCTCTATGCACACCTGAAGTTTATTCATATTCATGAGATACTGAGATGACTGGCATCAAAGT
>NW_019945546.1:34223-64711 GCF_002910315.2 Salvelinus sp. IW2-2015 | reverse complement strand
CCATCAGCAACCAAACGCACGCCTTTACCTGACGTGGTAGTCTAGCTCGCAAGAGGCTGAGGGGAAATGAACACCCTTTTGTTTTACAGAGCGCCTCAGCCTTTTCCAGCTGAATGGTAGACTGAATGTTAGATGAGGAGGGCTATTGTGTCAGCATTTGAAGGTGGAGCATTTGAAACATGTAAAACCGTATAAACACCACAACACAGGGCTAGATGCGTCTGCTGTGGCGTCTTCAGTGCGCGTCATTCACCGACCGAACGCTTTCATCTAGAATGTAAAGCATAATGCATCTACATCTATCTGTCCCCAGTGCTCTGCAGATGGGAGAGTCATTTTACACTTCTTACTCAATTATACATCACACACTGGTATGCAACATACATAACAGATGGCAGCAGACAAGCACACACACACACGCACACACACAACACACACCACACACACACACACACACACACACACACACACACACACACACACACACACACACACACACACACACACACACACACACACACACACACACACACACCACACAACACACACCCAGATATATGCACCATCCCTCCAGCTTGTACACGAGAGAGAGAGAGCGAGAGAGAGAGAGAGAAAAAAGCATGTTTTATGTCTTCTGATTCATTAGCTTGGGGGTGAGTGCAGGATGCTGACTATTATTGATACTGCTGAAATAACAATGGAGCCCACGGCCATCCATCACCTGTCCTGTTGTCATGCCCGTGGCGGTCATCTTGGAACGCTAAGTCATTCTAATTAGCCCGGCAGGCATGGCAATGGGAGGGAKGTGGGGTTTGGAAGCCCYAGTTCTGATAGGTGAGGGAGGGAAAAAAGTGTGGGTGTGAGTGTGAGTCATTCACTAGATGATGTCACTGGCTGTAATGTGAGAAAGAACATGTTGCGTTATGATGTTGCAATACTACTGTGTGATATTACAGGACTAATGATAAAAGTAGTCTTGTCGGWGTTGATCGGGGTTGCAGGTCTATTTGTTGGTCCACTAATGAGGCTTAAAGGTCATTCCCCTGCTGACCTTGCTTCACCTCACATCACCTATGAACGGGAAGCGCTGGGTCCCTGAGAGTGCGGGTCTAAGGGTAGAAAAAAAGTTMAATGTTGGTTCCAAATGTTCCATATGCACAAAAAGCTTAATTCTTCCAAATTTTGGCCACAAATTTGTTTTCATCCCTGTTAGTGAACATTTGTCATTTGCCAAGATAATCCATCCACCTAAAAGGTGTGGCATATGAAGAAGCTGATTAAACAGCATGATCATTACACAGGTGCACCTTGTGCTGGGGACAGTAAAAGGCCACTCTAAAATATGCAGTTTTGTCACACAACACAATGCCACAGATGTCTCAAGTTGAGGTAGTGTGCAATTGGCATGCTGACTGCAGGAATGTCCAACAGAGCTGTTGCCAGATAATTGAATGTTCATTTCTCTACCATAAACTGCCTCCAACGTTGTTTTAGAGAATTTGGCAGTATGTCAAACCGGCCTCACAACCTCAGACCACAGTAACCATGTCAGCCCAGGACTTTCACATCCGGGCTTCTTCATCTGCAGGATCGTCTGAGACCAGCCACCTGGACAGCTGATGAAACTGAGGAGTATTTNCATTACACAGGTGCACCTTGTGCTGGGGACAGTAAAAGGCCACTCTAAAATATGCAGTTTTGTCACACAACACAATGCCACAGATGTCTCAAGTTTTGAGGTAGAGTGCAATTGGCATGCTGACTGCAGGAATGTCCAACAGAGCTGTTGCCAGATAATTGAATGTTCATTTCTCTACCATAAACTGCCTCCAACGTTGTTTTAGAGAATTTGGCAGTATGTCAAACCGGCCTCACAACCTCAGACCACAGTAACCATGTCAGCCCAGGACTTTCACATCCGGGCTTCTTCATCTGCAGGATCGTCTGAGACCAGCCACCCGGACAGCTGATGAAACTGAGGAGTATTTATGTCTGTAATAAAGCCCTTTTGGGGGGGGGGGGATTATTCATGACTGAGCTCCTGCCCAGTCATGTGAAATCCATAGATTAGGGCCTAATTTATTTATTTCAATTGAGCGATTTCCTTACATGAACTGTAACTCAGTAAAATCGTTGAAATTGTGGCACGTTGCGTTTATATTTTTGTTCAGTATACTTCTAGCTGACTCTGAAGCGTTCCGTACCGTAGCTTATGTGAATTGAATTCAGAGCATGTCGGGAGCATGTCGGGATTGCGTTGAAATGAAATTCTCCCAGAGAATCTGATCATCTGRTCGACCTCTTTTGACACAAGCAAAACACTAGCCAATCACCATAGAGAACGGGACGTTCYCAATGGTGCCCACATTGACAGTAACCGCATGCAGTGCTGAATTTGATGAAATGCAGGTGATAGCGTTATTTAATTTTTCAGAAAAATGTTKTAGGTAACAGCGCAACGTATCAGATTAGGGGAGAGTAAGGTTTTGGGATGAAATTGGTTCCATTTTATCCTTATATCTTATTCCAAAATGGGAGTTACTCCTATCTGTCTACTTGAAATGAAGAGAAAATGTAA
This sequence comes from Salvelinus sp. IW2-2015, assembly GCF_002910315.2. Taxonomy (NCBI): domain Eukaryota; kingdom Metazoa; phylum Chordata; class Actinopteri; order Salmoniformes; family Salmonidae; genus Salvelinus; species Salvelinus sp. IW2-2015. Next base: position 62,133 of record NW_019945546.1, on the reverse strand, counting down.
CCTACAGAGTCTCTGAAATAACCAAGCTATTGATTTGGATTGAACAATATTCTTTACGAAATGAAAAAGTTCATACTTTGAAAGTATGACTTTTTATATAACCTTCTCCAACTTTTGAGATGCTGACGAGAATTGTCCAGGTGGATGACCTCATGTAAAGTATATCACACATTTTATCCTTAAAATTATTAGGCTATGCAGCACCCTCTAGATTGGGGGCAATAGACTATGAACTGTGGAAACCAACTAATCCTGGTTTACCCAGGGCCGTACCTMCATAGAGTATGAGGACACCGATGTCCGGACCTCTATCATTTTGTCTCATTTGAAAACAATTATTAAAAACATATACTTTGTACACAATAAAGAAAATCAAGTAAGGGTCAACATCTAAATATTGCTCCYTCTAAATGTTGATCAAAGCTCAGAACGCTTATATTCTTGATCTGACTGGAATCGTGAACAGTGGTTTGTCCGTTTTGTTCGCTTGCATCCCCCGGATTTGCATTTARCAGCACACCACCTTCTCAAACAGCYAACTCCATCCTCCCACGGCACAGACCGAGGGCCTGAGACGTGAAACAAACTACCCCAGCTTGGAGTCAGCTCAAGTAGGCGTTTAACGACGCTGCTGAGAGTGTGGCTGCGAGATGCCGGACATAAGGCAATCCCATTATTCCTCTCCAGCCATTACCACGAGCCCGTCCTCCAGAATTAAGGCGCCAGCAACCTCCTGTGGTACCGTGGTTCCCTAACTTCTGGTTGGGGCCCCATGTGGGTTCCCCTGAGAAAAAATCTGTACTGATCTTATCAAACAAATTAGGGGGGAAAAAAAGAGATATGTTTTAATATGAATATCTCAACATGGCTTATCTTCCCTATAGGCCTACATTAAAATGCAACCAAAATACAAACAACACAGTCCTATAAATGTCATAGCTTTTTGTTTATATCGGTGGTTGTTCGTCTTATCTCGATCGCCCACTGGAGTTTGTAGTTTACTCCTTACCCACTTTTTTTTTTTTACCACTACATTACTGATATCAATACAGAATCGTAAGTAATATGCACATAATTCATGTGAAGGTGATAATTGGATMATCTGTGTGTGCTCCATTGATGTCTGTTTGAGCGGATCTTGACTAGTAATGCCTAGGAATACAAATSCTTWGAAATKTGAGAAAAGTGACACCTATGTAAAGAATTGATGATTTTATTCAATTCACCATTACAGCTGCCTGAACAGTCGCTGATGCTACGTGTCAGTGTGAATTATTTCACATTTCCCCCCTGAACATTGTAATTGTATAGCTAATAGGCTGTGTGTCTGTAGATGGACTGTGGTGAATGAAGCTAGAGCAGCCAAGGTGATAATGGCTGGGGTCATTTTTGCTTATTTTTGCTGTTGTCCAAATAGCATTTTAAAGTTGTTTGTATAGAAATGCAGTAAATARGCTTCAATGTTCTATAAAACTCAGACCTCACTGCTCAGTTATTTTTTATTTAACCTTTATTTAACTAGGCAAGTCAGTTAWGAACAAATTCTTATTTACAATGACGGCCTACACCGGCCAAACCTGRACCAATTGTGTGCCACTCTATAGGACTCCCAATCATAGCTGGTTGTGATACAGCCTGGATTTGAACCAGGGTGTCTGTAGTGAAGCCTCAAGCACTGAGATGCAGTGCCTTWGACCGCTGCGCCACTCKGGMGCCCAGRAAGGTTATTGCACCGTTTTCTCCAGCATGTTGTTGGAAGACCAGCGAAAGTACAAATTTGAAGATTGGGACACTCAAGTAGTTATTAATGATTAGACTATCATAGATGGATATAAAGTGATCATTTCTGTCCAATTAACAAATGACTTGCATGCACACATCATTTKGCTTAGGGATTGGAGTTTGTTTGACATTTTGACAATGTGAGACCAACAGACCAAATGCAAAAAATACAATGTAACAAATAATTAAACACTTATTCGAACTATAGCAAACAAACTGTGTGAAAACGCCCCCTGGATCCCACCCCTTTTTGTTGCATCGGGACCACGTCTGACTGATCTCAATTGCTAGTTGGGTCATGGGGTGGGGGCTTTCTGATGAGTTGGGACTGGGGGTGTTGGAACTGAATCGGATGGTTGTCACTTAAGGCCCTAAGAGCAGACAAAGTAGTATGGATCCGTGGACTAGGTCAATGTGTGGATGTGAGACATAGCTTCATGTCCATCTCACTCTGTCACTTTCTGCTCTCTTTTTCCCCATCTCCCACTTTTTCCCTCTACCCGCACACACACACACACACACACACACACACACACACACACACACACACACACACACACAACACACACACACAACACACAAACACCACACACACACACACACACACACACACACACACACACACACACACACACACACACACACACGTACTTATGCCCTTGTCATCGGAAAAAAGCACACTACAGAGAGTGAGCACACTCAATAGGTGTATTTACAGTATGAATGACTAAAGTACTGTAGCGGTATGTTGGAACATCAAAGCTGCAGTATTTCAAAGCCACTCTCATTATGTGTTTTCATGTGTCCTGTCACTGTGTAGTCAGATGAAACATGCTGTTTTGTATACTAACTTTACAAAGAGGTGACCTCAGTGAAGGTTCATACATTTTTTATTTTTTTATTTCACCTTTATTTAACCAGGTAGGCTAGTTGAGAACAAGTTATCATTTACAACTGCGACCTGGCCAAGATAAAGCAAAGCAGTGCCTCACAAACAACACATAGTTACACATGGGATAAACAAACATACAGTCAATAACACAATAGAAAAATMTATATACAGTGTGTGCAAATGTAGTAAGATTAGGGAGGTAAGGSAATAAATAGGCCAAAATGGTGAAATAACTACAATTTAGCAATTAAACACTGGAGTGATAGATGTGCAGAAGATGAATGTGCAAGCAGAGATACTGGGGTGCAAAGGAGCAAAAAATAATTAACAATTTGGGGGTGAGGTAGTTGGGTCGGCTATTTACAGATGGGCTGTGTACAGGTGCAATGATCGGTAAGCTGCTCTGTTAGCTGATGCTTAAAGTTAGTGAGGGAGATATAAGACTCCAGCTTCAGTGATTTTTGCAAGTTGTTCCAGTCATTGGCAGCAGAGAACTGGAAGGAAAGGTGGCCAAAGCAGGGGGATTGGGGATGACCAGTGAAGTATACCTGCTGGAGCGCGTGCTACGGGTGGGTGTTGCTATGGTGACCAGTGAGCTGAGATAAGGCGGGGCTTTACCCAGCAAAGACTTATAGATGACCTGGAGCCAGCGAGTTTGGCGTTGAATATGAAGCGAGGGCCAGCCAACGAGAGCATACAGGTCGCAATGTTGGGTAGTATATGGGACTTTGGTGACAAAACAGATGGCACTGTGATAGACTACATCCAATTTGCTGAGTAGAGTGTTGTAGGCTATTTTGTAAATGACATCGCCAAAGTCAAGGATCGGTAGGATAGTCAGTTTTACGAGGGTATGTTTGGCAGCATGAGCGAAGGATGCTTTGTTGCGAAATAGGAAACCGATTCTAGATTTAATTTTGGATTGGAGATGTTTGAGGTGAGTCTGGAAGGAGAGTTTACAGTCTAACCAKACACCTAGGTATTTGTAGTTGTCCACATATTCTAAGTCAGAACCGTCCAGAGTAGTGATGCTGGACGGGCGGGCGGGTGCAGGCAGCGATAAGTTGAAGAGCATGCATTTAGTTTTACTTGCATTTAAGAGCAGTGGAAGGCCACGGAAGAAGTGTTGTGTGGCATTGAAGCTCGTCTGGAGGTTTGTTAACAGTGTCCAAAGAAGGGCCAGAAGTATACAGAATGGTGTTGTCTGCGTAGAGGTGTATCAGAGATTCACCAGCTGCAAAAGCGACATCATTGATGTATACAGAGAAAAGAGTCGGCCCGAGAATTGAACCCTGTGGCACCCCCATAGAGACTGCCAGAGGTCAGCAGGACCTCTGATTTGTCACACTGAACTCTATYTGAGAAGTAGTTGGTGAACCAGGCGAGGCAGTCATTTGAGAAACCAAGGCTGTTGAGTCTGCCGATAAGAATGCGGTGATTGACAGAGTCGAAAGCCTTTAATCGATGGAGGTTATGATATCATTGAGGACCTTGAGCGTGGCTGAGGTGCACCCATGACCAGCTCGGAAACCAGATTGCATAGTGGAGAAGGTACGGTGGGATTTGAAATGGTCGGTGATCTGTTTGTTAACTTGGCTTTCGAAGACTTTAGAAAGGCAGGGTAGGATAGATATAGGTCTGTCTCCCCCTTTGAAGAGGGGGATGACCGCGGCCACTTTCCAATCTTTAGGGATCTCAGAAGATACGAAAGAGAGGTTGAACAGGCTAGTAATAGGGGTTGCAACAATTGAGGCGGATCATTTTAGAAAGAGAGGGTCCAGATTGTCTAGCCCAGCTGATTTGTAGGGGTCCAGATTTTGCAGCTCTTTCAGAACATCAGCAATCTGGATTTGGGTGAAGGAGAAATGGGGGAGGCTTGGGCAAGCTGCTGTGGGGGGTGCAAAGCTGTTGACCGGGGTAGGGGTAGCCAGGTGGAAAGCTTGGTCAGCCGTAGAAAAATGCTTTTTGAAATTCTCGATTATCGTAGATTTATCAGTGGTGACAGTGTTTCCCAGCCTCAGTGCAGTGGGCAGCTGGGAGGAGGTGCTCTTTTTCTCCATGGACTTCACAGTGTCTCAGAGCTTTTTTGAGTTTGTGCTAGAGGATGCAAATTTCTGTTTGAAAAAGCTAGCCTTTGCTTTCTCAACGGCCTGTGTATATTGGTTCCTAACTTCCTTGAAAAGTTGCATATCGTGGGGGCTGTTCGATGCTAATGCAGTACGCCACAGGATGTTTTTGTGCTGGTCAAGGGCAGTCAAGTCTGGAGTGAACCAAGGGCTATATGTGTTCTTAGTTCTACATTTTTTGAACGGGGCATGCTTATTTAAGATGGTGAGGAAAGCACTTTTAAAGTATAACCAGGCATCCTATGCTGACGGAATGAGGTCAATATCCTTCCAGGATGCCCGGGCCAGATCGATTAGAAAGGCCTGCTYGCTGAAGTGTTTTAGGGAGCGTTTGACAGTGATGAGGGGTGGTCGTTTGACCGCAGACCCATTACGGACGCAGGCAATGAGGCAGTGATCGCTGAGATCCTGGTTGAAGGCAGCAGAGGTGTATTTAGAGGGCAGGTTGGTCAGGATGATATCTATGAGGGTGCCTGTGTTTACGGATTTAGGGTTGTACCTGGTAGGTTCCATGATCATTTGTGTGAGATTGAGGGCATCTAGCTTAGATTGTAGGATGGCCGGGGTGTTAAGCATATATATTTTAGGTCACCTAACAGTACAAACTCTGAAGATAAAAGGGGGGCAATTAATTCACATATGGTGTYCAGGGCACAGCTGGGGGCTGAGGGGGGTCTATAACAAGTAGCAACAGCGAGAGACTTATTTCTGGAAAGGTGGATTTTTAAAAGTAGAAGCTCGAACTGTTTGGGCACAGACCTGGATAGTATGACAGAACTCTGCAGGATATCTCTGCAGTAGAATGCAACTCCACTGCCTTTGGCAGTTCTATCTTGTCGGAAAATGTTGTAGTTGGGGATGGAAATKTCAGAATTCTTGGTGTCCTTCCTAAGCCAGGATTCAGACACAGCTAGGACATCAGGGTTGGCGGAGTGTGCTAAAGCAGTGAATAAAACAAACTTAGGCTTCTGATGTTAACGTGCATGAAACCAAGGCTTTTATGGTTACAGAAGTACAAATGATAGCGCCTGGGGAATAGGTGTGGAACTGGGGGCTACAGGGCCTGGGTTAACCTCTACATCACCAGAGGAACAGAGGAGGAGTAGGAAAAGGGTACGGCTAAAGGCTATAAGAACTGGTTGTCTAGTGCGATGGGGACATAGAATAAAAGGAGCAGATTTCTGGGCGTGGTAGAATAGATTCAGGGCATAATGTACACACAATGGTATGGTAGGATGTGAGTACAGTGGAGGTAAACCTAGGTGTTGAGTGAAGATGAGAGAGGTTTTGTCTCTGGAGGCACCAGTTAAGTCAGGTGTGATCTATGCATGTGTATGGGGTGGGACAAAAGAGCTATCTAAGGCATTTTGAGCGGGACTGAGGGCTGTCATGACGTTGGCCTGTGGGTGAGGTTTATGACCCCCCCCCCCCATAAATACCTTTCTCCCTTTCCTCTCTCTTTACTCTACAGAAGGACTCTTGAAAAGCCTTTGTTAAACATAGAGAGTCTGGGAACATCAAACGGTGGGGGAAAAGGAACCATATTTCGGTAATCCAACCAGCTGAAAATATGCATTGGTACTCAATGAATATGATGCCAGATCAGTTGGCGTCTGAGACAGTATTACTGATGATAGGACGACATAAACTGTATCTTGGAAAGTCTACACATTATAGTTATTAGATTCACATGGAATTGTTGTGCAATTTAAATGTTTAAATATGAAACTATTTGTGAAAAGATTAAATGTAATTTAGCTTCTTAATGAGAGAACTGTTTGTCATAGAGTAAACTATGCTCAACTCAGTGGCCCTGCCCATGTGAACAGACATTGGTTGTAAACTATGAAACACGCCCTTCTCTCCCCTCCTATATAAAGCCCTTGACGAAAATTGCTGAACTTTCTGTTCCGAGGACGTTAGGGTGACAGTCCTATGTTAAAAGGGCTCAGATAATAAGCTGTTCCAAGGACGTGTGGACTTGAGGTCCCCACGTTGAAAGGACAAAGACCACCTACAGAACTAAGCCAACCTTAGAGAACCTAACGAAATGTGCATCAAATTTCAATGTGAAGTTGACGACCTACACCCCGGAAGGATGAATTTCGACTATACCAGCCAGAATACAGCATGAGCTTAAAGTATGGCAACTTGGTATGAACTTTGAACTCTTATTCACTAAAGAAAAGATACCTCCTAGCCGTCGCGTTAGCGCAGCAACTGTAAACGTGGGCTAGGAGAGGACGGACAGAGTATTTSTTCTACCACACGACGACGGTACTACCAAGTACCCATTCTACCACCAAATAATCTTCAGAGGACCAGAGATCCATAAAGGACAAACCGGCCTTCCATCGACGACCAATGACATCATTTTACGACATAATTTGTAATCAATATATGATCTATTCTGGGTATATGTAATTCTGTGTGATTAGTTAGGTATTTAGTAAATAAATAATTAAACCAAATGTTGTATTGCTGATTCAACTTGTTAGCCAGGGTTCGTGAAGATAACCAAGAATTTACAACTTTCAGATGAGACTAAACAAGGTGACTATTAAATATTGACTGCTAAAGTTACTGATGTAAAAGATTACTAGGTCTTTAAGAGTTTATTCTGAAGATTACAGCTCTATAAACATTATTTTGTGGTGCCCCGACTTTCTAGTTAATTATTTACCTGATTAGCTTAATCAGGTAATATTAATTACAGAGAAATTATTTTATAGAATAGCATGTCATATCACTTAATCCGGCATAGCCAAAGACACAACAGGGATCTACAGTGAAATAAAACAATAAGAACTAGTCAAGACAGCAGTAGACAAGGCATATTGACATTAGAGAGAGGCATAAAGCAATCACAGGTGTTGATCAGGAGAGCTAAGATAACAACGGTTAAATGGCGATGAATGGGCAGAGCGGTTAGTTAGGTACATACAAGACCTGAGTTCGAGGCTGGTGCCGACAGGTAAACAAAATGAATGAGGTACMGTGTTATTGAAATACCCCAGGGGGCTTCAGCTGTGTCATCATAGGGTCAAAAGAGCAGCAATAGGTGAGTCAGGGTGCCGTTCGGTAGTCACTACTACGCTAGGCGAGCAGGGGACACAGCATTCAGAAAAGCTAGCGGGCCGGGACTAGTAGATGATTCTTCGGCGACATCGTAACAGAATAGCCTGTTGAGACCACATCGGGTGACCACGTCGGCAGTCCAGTCGTGATGGATCGGCGGGGCTCTCYGTCGACAATAAAGGGTCTAGGCCAATTGGCAAAGGAGGTATGGTATCCCTAGAATTAGCTGGTATATAGGACTAGCTCGAGGCTAACTCAAGGCTAGCTGGTGCTTGCTTCGGGACAGAGGTGTTAGCTAACAGTAGCCACTCGTTTGCAGCTAGGTAGCTGCGATGATCCGGTGTAATGATCCAGAGCGTCAGGAATCCGGTGATGTGGTAGAGAGAAGCAGTTATGCTCTGGGTTATTATTGTGCTGTGCAGAATGGCAGGTGTTGTCCGAGCTAAGGCTGGCTGGTGACAGAGAAAAAGGTGAAGACCGCTAGCCGTGGCTGACAAAGACTAGTAGCAAGTTAGCAGGCTAGCTCCTGATGGAAGTTCCAGTTATAAGGAATAAAAATAGCAGATTCGTACCATATCGGGTGAGGCGGGTTGCAGGAAAGTATATTTAGTTCGTAGATAGAAAGTGAGATTAAGATATATAGGAAAAAGTCCGGCTATTTACGACACGGGATAAGACAAAGACAAACACACATGTCCAACTGCTACGCCATTTGGATCCAAGATGTATGTACAGTGTACACAGAAGCTTGTATGTGCCCATACTACTTTTGACCAGGGCCCATACTAATTTTGACCAGGGCCCATATASTACTTTTGACCAGGGTCAATACTATTTTTGACCAGGGTCCATTCTATTTTTGACCAGGGTCCATATATCTTTTGACCAGGGTCCAGACTACTTTTGACCAGGGTCCATACTATTTTTGACCAGGGCCCATACTACTGTTGACCAGGGCCCATACTACTTTTGTCCAGGGTCCATACTACTTTTGACCAGGGTCCATACTACTTTTGACCAGGGTCCATACTACTTTTGAGCAGGGTCCATACTACTTTTGACCAGGGTCCATATAATTCAGATATTTACACTAAAGCTTTGGGCTATGATAGAGTTATGCTGATAACACAATCATTAAATCAATACATGAATTGCAATAAAGATAATGTTACTGATAATCAAACGCTCTTCATATCTGTGTGTCCTGCCATTACCCAAGGCCTGTTACCACTACATCTACATAACCAAGCATTTAACCTTCTATTGAGTCCTGATAATCAAGCATTCACAGTAACACACATGTACACTACACACACAGGCACGAACACACACACACACGCAGGCAGGCAGGCAGGGCAGGCAGGCAGGCAGGCAGCGGCACACCACAACACACACACACACACACACACACACACACACACACACACACACACACACACACACACACACACACACACACACACACACACACACACACACACACACACACTATAAAGATAAGTAAAAGGTTACGACATAATATTCATCATTACAGGCTATAAAACTCTAGAACAGAGCTGTGGCCCTCTCGGCAGGCAGCCTGCATTACATCCTCATGTAATGGACTGAGAGAGACCTTTCAAGTCAGACAGTAGAGTACTGTTCACACACACAGTGGATGACATCTGGTTGCATCACACACATTTTAATTTCAGGGTGACCTCAGGACAAACTGCTATTGCTGTGATATAAACTGAGATGTTGTACACACATGCGTGCACGCATACACAGTACAGTCACGCACGCTCGCATGCCACACACACACACACGCACACACACACACACACACCACACACACACACACACACATACACACACACACACACACACACCCACACACACACACACACACACAAGTTGGATGAGGCCAGACCATAAGACTAGCACTTGCAATAGGGATTATTATTATTTTTAATTCTATTGACCTTTCACCTCACTCCTGAATTTGTTTATTTTCTCTCTCTCCCTCTCTCTTTCACTTCCTTGCACCCTCCCACACCGGCTTGTTTGTTTTGCGTTTGTTTACAGTTTTTTACAATCACTTTGGCACTAATTTCGAACCTTGATGTCATTTTTCAAAACTCTAGACACAAAACTCACAACCAATGATCAAAATGCAAATTTTCTAAACTCTAACACTTTTTCCAATGCTTGGATACAATACACATAAAGCTAAGATCATTTTTCATGAACTAAAATCACCTGTTCAAAATGACACAACTTAAACTCAAAGTATTACCATTTTAAAATGCAATTCACACATTACATCTGAAATGACTGTCTATTAATTTCTTACAATGATCTAACTATCAATTGATAAACTGCCTCAAAATTATAAGTAACTGTTGAATTACTTCTAAAACTTCTTATGGCTGCAGGGGCAGTATGAGTAGCTATTATATGTATATTATTATTAGTACATTTGGATCGAAAACACTCAGAAGTTTCTAAAAAATGTTTGAATGATGTCTGTGAGTATAACAGAACTCATATGGCAGGCAAAAACCTGAGAAAAAAATCCAACCAGAAAGTGGGAAATCTGAGGTTTGTAGGTTTTCTACTCATCGCCTATCGAATACGCAGTGGGATATGGTTAGTTTGCACTTCCTACAGCTTCCACTAGATGTCAACAGTCTGTAGAACCTTGTCTGATGCTTCTACTGTGAGGTGGGCCGAAGGAGACGGGAATGAGTAAGGTCTACCATGAGCTGACCATGCTCTGACCATGCGCGTCACATGAGAGGGAGCTCTGTTCCATCGCACTTCTGAAGACAATGGAATTCTCCGGTTGGAACTTTATTAAAGATTTACTTTAAAAACATCCTAAAGATTGATTCAATACATCTTTTTGACATGTTTCTACTGACTGTTACGGAACTTTTTGACATTTCGTCTGCTTTTAGTGAACGCGCTCCTGACTTTGGATTTGTTTACCAAACACGGTAACAAAAATAGCTATTTGGACATAAATGATGGACATTACGAACAAAACGAAAATTTCTTGTGAAGTGGGAGTCCTGGGAGTGCATTCCGACGAAGATCAGCAAAGGTAAGTGAAGATTTATAATGCTATTATAACTTTTGTTGACAATTTGGCGGGTAACTGTATGGCTTCCTTTTGTGGCTGAACGCTGTTCTCAGATTATTGAATATTGTGCTTTTGCCGTAAAGCTTTTTTGAAATCTGACACAGGGGTTGCATTAAGAACAAGTTATCTTTAATTCTATGTAAAACATGTATCTTTCATCAAAGTTTATGATGAGTATTTCTGTTATTTGATGTGGCTCTGCAATTTCTCCAGATATTTTGGAGGCATTTCTGAACATGGCGCCAATGTAAACTGAGGTTTTTGGATATAAATATGAACTTATCGTACAAAACATATATGTATTGTGTAACATGAAGTCTATGAGTGTCATCTGATGAAGATCATCAAAGGTTAGTGATTCATTTTATCTCTATTTCTGCTTTTTGTGACTCCTGTCTTGGCTGGAAAAATGGCAGTGTTTTTCTGTGATTTTGCGGTGACCTAACATAATCGTTTGTGGTGCTTTTGCTGTAAAGCCTTTTTGAAATCGGACACTGTGGTGGGATTAGCAAGAAGTGTATCTTTAAAATGGTGTAAATACTTTATGCTTGAGGAATTTTAATTATGAGATTTCTGTTGTTTGAATTGGCGCCCTGCACTTTCACTGGCTGTTGTCATATCGATCCCGTTCACGGGATTGCAGCCCTAAGAAGTTTTAATGCATAGTTTTATGGAAACTGACAAAGAATATTCCATGTTTAGATCATGAAAGTTTCAGGATAACGAGATCCATTGACATCAATTACCGTGGAACATGAACCAATTGGACTACATTATCTATGGATGTAATATTTCATCATCATTCTTTRTCAGACACTGTTTCTATGGTCCCATGTACCACTTTGTACCACTAGGACCCCCTTTTGCCTCCACAACAGCCTGAATTATTCACGGTGTTGTACGTTAAGAGATGCCCTTCTGCACACCACTGTTTTAAACAGCTGTTATTTGAGCGTTTGTGGCCTTCCTGTTAGCTTGAATGAGTCTGGACATTCTCTTCTGACCTCTCTCATTAACAAGGTGTTTTTGCCCACAGAACTGCCGCTCACTGAATGTGTTTTTATCGCACCATTCTCTGTAAACTCTAGAGACTGTAGTGCGTAAAAATCCCAGGAGGGCAGCTGTTTCTGAGATGCTGGAATCACCATGTGTGGCATCAACAATCATACCACGGTCAAAGCTGCTTAGATTACTCATCTTGCCTGTTCTAATGTTTGGTCGAACAACATCTAAAGCTCTCTACTCTATATACTCTATATATTGAGTTGCAGGCAGCCACATGATTCGCTGTTTGAATGTAACCTTCCTTGATGGACTAAATCAGGTTTGTAGAGCTGATGGCATGACCTATGTCATTGTGTGGGATAATGTCAGGTTCCACCATTCTCAAATGGAGGAAGAGGAGGAGGGAGGGATGTTACGTAAAAGATGAAAAAGATGTGATCACAGTGATCACAAAAAGCCGCAATCAGCAGTGGAAACAATAACAAAGGCCTCCCCGCCACTACTTCGGTAAACAGCTGAGCGACGGGGCTGCAGAAATGTCACCACTCTCAAATTCAGACAGAGCAATGGATGCAAGGATTGACCATCCATGATATCAAAACTATAGTTTTAACCATGTTTTAAGGCTATATAATGTTTGTTTACATTTTCTTTGTTCACAAACATTAGAGTAAAACAAGCTTATATTTTGGATTCTGATGGGGGTACAAAGTTATATTTTTCAAGAATCAATCAGTACATCCAAAAATGGATGTAGCAACTGCCCCTTTAAGCTCTGATGATATAAACAGAAAATGAATGATAGAGGGAAGACAAAGTCTGCATCTCAAATCACATACTATTCCCTATAAAGTACACTACTATTGACAGAAAGTCTTCCCTCTCAATGGAACCTCTAATCCTACATGGCTCGTTCCAAGAGGAGCAGCAGGCTCTCTGTCGCTCTCTCTCAAACACACGCACACACACGTACACAAAGATCAGAGACTTAGAGGACCTATCACAGATGGCTCTAGATTTACCATTTACCGACTTCTCTCTCTCTCTCTCTCTCTCTCTCTCTCTCTCTTCTTCCTCTCTCTCTCTCTCTCGTCTCTCTCTCTCTCTCTCTTCTCTCTCTCTCTCTCTCTCTCTCTCTCTCTCTCTCTGTTCTGTGGCTCTCTCTCTCTGGCTCTGTAGCTCCCTCTCTCCTGGCTCTGTGGCTCTCTCTCTCTGGCTCTGGCTCAAATAATAATATAAAATGGCAGTAAATATATAATACAAAATTATAAATACCTAATAATAACAATAAACCTGGTAAACAGTCAATAGATAGAATGTAATGTAATAATATAAAAATTCGAAATTAAACTATACTTAACTTATAACTAAATAACGGTCATCTTACATTACATCAGTACTTACAACTACTATCATCATTTCCACTACTACACCACCACTCATTAAACTGCTATCATTACCATTACCACCCATACGCACTACTATTTGGAATGATAAACAATAATAAGAACAGTAATAACAATAATAAGTAAATTACTGTTTATAATGCAGATGTTATTATTCAGTATCCCTCAGGCTATGGCAGGCAAATACATATTTGGCTGCAAGAGGAGCCATTGCTTTCGCCATGAGTATTTTTAAGTTTTCCCTCTGGGTTTAATAAGTTACAATTTGGAATAAATGTAGTCATTTCTGTGATAAATGTATCTCTTGTGAGGAATATTTATCACAGTAAAGGAGAAAGTGCATCTCTGTTTTTACCTCCCCTGTCAGGCAGTGACGCACATACAACGCTCTCTTTGGGTAGCCATGGTCTTTTTATGTCTGCCGGTTTCTATTGCCAATCGGTGGACACTCGAGCCTGTACTTGGTAAGGATCTGTTTCTGCTTCGTATCTCTGACAGAGTAGAGATAATCAGTCAATTCATATTCTCTGCTTAGGGCCAGATAGCAATTTAGTCGCTTTGGGATTTTGTTTTTGTTTTTCCAATGTTGTATATATGAGTCCTTTTGATTGGTTCATGATTTTGTTTATTGGAATTCTTTCTTTTGAAGCAGTGCTGTGTGTCAGCCTTGGTTGGTTAGGTCCAACACCAGCTGACTGAGAGGGCTCGTTTCTGGCTCAGCTCTTGGGTTTTGAAGTGCTTTAAATTGCAGATCGAAATTTGGACTTGAATTTTAGATGTTAGCCAAAATTTGAATGATCTTTTCTGTATTTTCATTATTACTGGAAAGCGGTCCAATTCTCCCTACATGCATTAGTTGGTGTTTTTCTCTGGACTTGTAGGATTTTCCGACAGAAATTCTGCATGTAGGGCTTCATTGGATGTTGTGTCCCACATTTTAAGTCCAGTTTATTGAGTGGCCCCAAACCTCACTTCCATAAAGAGCTATTGGTAGGATTACACTGTCAAATATTTCGGTCACATTCTAATTGGGATGTGATTTTGAATAATTTCATTTTTATTGCATACAATGGCTTGGCAGGCTTTTTCTTTGAGGCATTCACTGCCATATTAAGTTTCCCGATGCAGATATGGTCAGACCAAAGGTAGGTGTAAAATTAGTGTGTTCAATTATGGTGTTGTTCAGGGGTGAATTTATATTTGTGTTTCTGACATCTGTTTTTTTGGGGGAAAATCATGATTTTCGTTTTTGGGAATTTATTGCCAGGGCCCCAATTATGGCAATATTGCTCTAGAATATTAATGTCTGTTGAAGACCTTCTTTGGTTGGTGATAGAAGTACCAAGTCATCAGCATATATCAGGTATTTCACCTCTCTGTCAAATAGTGTGAGTCCTGGGGCTGGAGAATGGTCCAACATGTCTGCTAATTCATTGATATAAATGTTGAAAAGATTTGGACTCAAACTGCAGCCTTGTCTCACACCTCGACATTGTGAAAATAATTCTGTTCTTTGGTTTTTGATTTTTATTGCACACTTGTTTTCTGTGTACATACATTTTATTAAGCATCCTTACCACCAAGCCCACTTTGGAGAATTTTGTAGAATAGCCCTTCGTGCCAAATAGAATCAAATGCTTTTTTAAAGTCAATAAAGCAAGCAAAGATTTTGCCCTCTTTTTTTTGTGGACGTGTTTATTAATTAGTGTGTGTAAGGTGTATATATGGTCAGTAGTGCGATGGTTAGGGAGAACGGCAATTTGACATTTAGTTATTAAATTTTTTTCTTGAAGAAAGGTTTGAATTCTTGAATTCAAAATGGTACAGAAAACCTTTCCTAAGTTACTGTTTACGCAAATTCCCCTGTAATTATTGGGTTCTGATTTGTCTCTCTCTCTCTCTCTGTCTCTCGCTCTCTGTCTCTCGCTCTCTGTCTCTCGCTCTCTGTCTCTCGCTCTCTGTCTCTCGCTCTCTGTCTCTCGCTCTCTGTCCCGCTCTCTGTCCCGCTCTCTGTCTCTCTCTGTCTCTCTCTTCTAACGGCCATGCATTACAGTTTAAGAGTTTCCAAGTGTAAATAAATGAATAAATGATGAGATGTCAAGGCTGAGTGGAGTCTTCAGTTTCAATTGAGAATGTCATTTCTTGTCCACCCCACACCTTATGTCCTCAATAAACACGCTATACTGTTGGATAGGACGTAATAACTCATCAACACCACAATGGATCCAATGTCATCTAGATTGGATGTTCAAGGAAATGAAAACAGACATCCCAGGATGTTGACTTCAAGACAAACATCTTGAGCAGCAACAAGGAAGCACAACAAACCTGTAGGACATTCTATAATGTCCTTCTTCTTGAGGTGATGTCAGCTTTTTTACTATATGGATTGTTGACCTCCTGCATTTACTCTTTAGCTGAAGGACATTCCACGGTGTCCTTGTAGGAGTTCACAAACAAAACACTTCAAAACGGTGTATATGTGAGCAGGGAGAGTGAGTGTGTGTGCCTGCGTGCTCGTGTGTGTGTGTGTGTGCGTGTGTGCGTGCGTGTGTGTGTGTGTGTGTGTGTAAACAGGAGGTTCAGGGAGAGAGACTGCTGTACAATTGATACCTGGAACACCTGGAATAGAGGAGACACTTCTCTCTGGAGGGAGACAGGGAAGTGTGTGTGTCTGCCTGTGTTCTGAGTAACTGCTCATTAATGAACAGAGTGTAAGAACGTCTGTGTGTGTGTGTGTGTGTGGGTCTTTGTGTGTGCGTGTGTGTTTGTACACACACATGTATGTGGTTAGTGGTTTGTGATTGCTGCCCATCCCCAGTCTCTTGCAGTAGTCCTGTGAAATGTGCTGACATTTGTGCTGACACGTGTGAAAGGTCAGTGTACACATTAGACAGGAGCAGAGGGCATATTACCCTCACACACTCTTCTCCCCTGTGAATTATTACATGTGAATTATTATGTGGATTAGAATTAATGGACATTTTTGTAGGGGTTGATAAATTTTTCTTTAGGGCAAATTAAGTCTGAAATTGCATCTTTTAAAAGCCTTTTTAAAACTCAAATACACTTCAAGTTTGCATTTCTTTGCAGGACAATTCAAAGGAACAAAAGAGTGATCAAATTAAGATCCTACATCTGTATCTATCGTACTCTACCTCCCCATTCCCCTATTCTCCTTTCTTCTACTTCCCTGTCTTACTCCATCTCTTCTCATCACTATCTTCTCCGCTCCCTCTTCCCTCTTCCCTATTTTACTTCGCCTCCCCATCCCTCTCTTCTAACTTCCACTCTTCTCTTCTCCATGTCCCTCTCTTACTGTTCTCATCTCCCTCTCTTCTCCTCTCTTATCCCCATCCCTCTCTCCTATCCTCCTGCTTTGCAGACAGAGTATGTTCCTTGGCGAGGTAATGAGTTTCTTTATGATTTGTGATAGGCTCTTATTGCTAATCTATAAGTCATCACTCACATTCACACACATGATGATTTATCTCAGTGACTCAGAACATAATGTATATTGACCAGTTAACTTGTCTTGTTTCCCATGTATAATGTTTCTGATGAGCTATAGATACTGTTCCTTTGTTCTGTTTTTGTACATCTTAGGAGTTTTCTATATGAAAACCAGTGGCGGCAGGTAGTCTAGCAGTTAATAGCGTTGGGCCAGTAACCGAAAGGCCGCTGGTTTGACTCCCGAGCCGACTAGGTGAAAAATCTTTCGGTGTGCCATTGAGCAAAATCCTAATTGCTCCTGTAAGTCACTCTGGATAAGAGCATCTGCTTGCTAAATGACCAGAATGTCAAACGTTCTCCCTATAAGAAGAGAGTGAAAACATTGAATTGGAAGGTTTAGGGTTGGAGCGGTTTGAAGGTTTAGGGTGGAGTGGTTTGGAAGTGTTTATGTTGAGGTTTAGGTGAGTGGTTTGGAAGGTTAGGGTTGGAGTGGTTTGAAGGTTTAGGGTGGGAGTGTTTGGAAGGTTTAGGGTGGGAGTGGTTTGGAAGGTTTAAGGGTTAGGAAAGGTTTTAGGGTTGATGAGTGGTTTGAAGAGTTTAGGGTTGGAAGGTTTAAGGGTATTAGAGTGGTTTGGAAGGTGTTGGGGTTGGAGGTGGTTGTGGAAGTTTAGGGTGGGAGTTGGTTTGGAGATAGGGATTGATGGTGTTGGAAGTTAGATGTAGTGTTGGAAGTGTAGGTTGGAGCGTTGATTGGTGGTTAATAGGTTTAGGGTGGGAGTGGTTGGAAGGTTTAGTGAGTGGGAGTGTGGTTTTGGACGAGTTTTAGTGGTGGGAGTGGTTTGGAGATTTAGGGGGGAGTGGTTTGAAGGGTGTTAAGGTTGGAAGGTCTATAGGTTGGAGTGGTTGCGTAAGGTTTTAGGTGGGAGTGGTTTTGGAAGAATTTAGGGTTGGAGTGGTTTGTGAAGGTTTATGTTGGAGGTTTGGTGTTGGAGGTTGGTTTGGAAAGGTTTAGGGTGGAGTGGTTTGGAATGGTTTAGGGTTTGGAGTGGTTTTGAGGTTTATAGTTGGTGTTGAAGGTTTTAGGGTTGGAGTGGTTTGGAAGATTTAGGGTGGAGTGGTTTGGAGATGGTTTTAGGGTTGTGAAGCTTGTGGTTGGAGTTGGTTTGGAAGGTTTAGGATGGGAGTGGTTTGGAATAGGTTGGAGGTTAGGTGGAGTGGTTGAGAAGTTTAGGGTTGGGGAGTGGTTGTGGAATGTTTTTAGGGTGGGAGTGGTTTGGAAGGTTTAGGGTGGGAGTGGTTTGGAAGGTTTAGGGTTGGAAGGTTTAGGGTGGGAGTGGTTTGGAAGGATTAGGGTTGGAGTGGTTTGGAAGGTTTAGGGTGGGAGTGGTTTGGAAGGTTTAGGGTGGGAGTGGTTTGGAAGGTTTGTGTGCATTTATTAATTTATTCCACAGCCTCCCGTAAGGACCCTCTACTACTTTCTCTGTAACAATATCTCTATTCTACTCAGGGTAGACCAGCCCTGGACCCTCCAGAAATAAAATGTAAAAGCAGAACGGAAAAAAGTCTACACCATGCTAATTTGATTGAGTGTTTGTGGTGTCATCCCTCCTCCTTCCTCCTCTCCTCCCTCTCTCATCTCCTCATACCACTTTCCTCTCCTGTTGTACATGGTAATTGAATTTGCCAGGGAAAGTGAGGGCTGATTGTATTGCTTGGGTTATCGCCATGGTGAGCCTGAGGGATGCTTGGGGCGTCGCCGTGGAAACCCCCCATACTATCCCCGGGTGCTCCATCTCTCCCCGAAATATGGAGGGAACGAGACAGACACATTAGTGCAGGGAAAGTTTCCCAACTCGATCTAGAGTTGGAAAGTTCAGGCATGCAATGCTTGTCTACGAGAGTGATTGGTAGCAAGCTTGCATGGCGGCACCAGGGGTGAAGAGGTCATCTGCAAGAGTCATAACATTCATTACCAACTATGATACTGTAGCGAAGTCAGGGGGTCGTTCCAACCGGGGATTGAACCCTGGACCTTACCCAACACTCTAACCGTTACACCAAGAGATTCCAGGTTGTTTAATGTGTGTTAAATTGGCTTTTATACCAGCAAAAAAAATCAGGCCGAAGCGAGATGGATATATTCTAACCAAATCACTGGATAACCAATAGGATGGCTGTATTGTGATGCCAACGAATCATGGTCGTACACTAAGATCTATTACGAAACCAAAGARACCCATCACAACCAAAAAAAGTCAACAAATCCCCAATGAAGTGCTTTCCCGTTGCACTAAATCCAATAGACCAATGGGTCTGTGTTAATCAAGTCTGGTCACGAAAGTGCAGTAACATAAAGATTTAAGAGATTTATAATAGTCTTGTGTTTGAAGCACAGAGCGTGTTATATATGCAGGATTATACTGAAGCCCTTCATAGTTCCCCATGAAACATGCCATGGAGCAGCTTATGAGAGGGGAATCAGATCTCTTATGCCCAAATCTGCCCTCCCTGCTGCTTCTGAGAGTCACACACAGTCACGACAGCGAGGGCAGTGGAAGAGGAGAGAGAGAGAGGCAGACAAAGACCGAAACCATTCCAAATACTCAACAGATCTGTCCCTATGTCTTTGGCCTTATCTCTTAGGCCTGTGTACAGTTGAGAGGTTTAAGAGGAGCAGTAGGATACAGAGCAGACCTGTCTCTGTGGTCTGACTCCTGGGCCGTTGACCCACCCATCCCCCAGACAGGCAGATCATGAGCAATCTGCCATGCTATTCAATTTGCAATGGCTGTCTCTGCCACCCCAAACATCTCTTACCCTCTCTAACCCTCCAATCCCCCATAGGCCGCCCATCTCAGCAAGCAACCAAGCCCTGAATCTGGGCTTTGCTCCAATCCCCCCTACTTCTCTCTCTCTCCCTCTCTCCATCGCTCCACAGGCTGTGAATCCATCCACCACCTGCCCCCACCGCTCTCTTCCTCTCCTCCGCTATCCCCCTCTTCCTCCCTCTTTCCTCTCCTCCCTATCTCCTCTCTTCCATGCTCCAGCCAGCTCTACAGGCTGTGGCTAGCTGATACACAGGCCCATTCATTTCCTCTCTCTGATTCGAAAAGCCCACCAGCCTAGCGTGTGTGTGTGTGTGTGTTTAACTCAGTTCACTGACTGTCTACATATTCATAGTGTATAAAGGGGCTTACAACACAAAAAGCCTGGCAAAGACTGTCTGTGTGTGTTTCTGTTTGGTCACACAGTTGAATCGAGGTCATATTAGAAGTTGAGTGCTTTGGAGCGATTGTACACCGTACACAGGGATAGCTAAAGTGTTTAGGCACAGGAGAGTGGTGCGGAAAAGGGCTGGACTGGCAGGAGGGACAGGGGATTTGGAGAGAAGTGCTGGAGCTTTTAAGATGCAAATGTTCTTTTCAAGATTCTCTCTCATTCTGAGAGAGGAGAGGAGGGGAGGGGAGGGGAGGGGAGGGGAGGGGAGAGGAGGGGAGCGGAACACCGGCAGCTGGAGTGGTGTGTCACACCGAAGAAATGGCTTTTCAAAAGAGAGCGTGAGACAAACCGCAACGTTAACACAAAAATGATATTAATGTCAAATGATAAGGCATACTATGGGAGGTTGAAGACAGTACGGAGACACTGTACAGGTTTACATAAATGTACAGTATGTGTGTATGACTGTATGTGTGTGTGTGTGTGCGGTGAATGCATGTAGTGTGTGTGTTCTGTCTGAGAAAGATATTTCCACATCTTACTCGGTTAGGGCCAGCGTACTGCACTGAGCAGTGTGTGTGTGTGTGTGTGTGTGTGTGTGTGTGTGTGTGTGTGTGTGTGTGTGTGTGTGTGTGTGTGTGTGTGTGTGTGGTGTGTGTGTGTGTGTGTGTGTGTGTGTGTGTGTGTGTGTGTGTGTGTGTCTGTGTCTGTGTCTCTGTGGTGTGTGTGTCTGTGTTCTGTGTGTGTTGTTCTGTGTGTGTCTGTGTCTATGTCTATGTCATGGTCTAGTGTGTGTCTGTGTGTGTCTGTGTTGTGTCTGTGTGGGTCTGTGTCGGTCTGTGTCTGTTGTGTGTCGTGTGGTGTGTGTTGTGGTGGTGTGTGTGTGGTGTGGTGTGTGTGTGTGTTGTGTGTGTGTGTGTGTGTGTGTGTTGGTGTGTGTGGTAGTGTGTGGGTGTGTGTGTTGTGTGCGTGTGCGTGCGTGCGTGTGTATCAAAGAGAGATACTGGGTGCATCGTTCCAGTGTTTGAGCCTGAACAACACCGTAACCACCTCTGGCTTCACACACAGTTGGAGCCAGAGCGCAGCCTGTTGTGTGTGCAGAGATAATGGGTCAGTTTGACTTGGTAATAGGTAGAGGCTTAAGGAAACATTGCCCGGCACTACCCAGCAAGCAGGGAAGAGAGCTCCCTATTCCCTTTGGAACGACCTGTCTCAATGCACTAGAGAGAGTCTCACTCCTTGTCTTCCTAGAATCCTTAGTGGAGGTATTGGTTGAGTAGGAAAACCATGTATCAGTGCACCGGAGAGTCTCCTTTCTTGTCTCCTTAACCCGGTAGAGGGAAGTGGTTATGATAAGTGTGGAGGGCACCTGTGTTTCTGTCAGTGATATCCCTCTTGGATGGCCCAAATAAAAAATACTACAGAATACTATAGATACTATAGACGTACTAAAGAATTCTGTAGTAACTGTATTATACTGTAGAATACTATACTACACACTGTAGTGTCCTCGAAATAGTGTTAAGTACTTACGTAGCATTTTGGAATATACTGAATACGATAGCAGAATACTGAATTTATCCACACACTTTTTACTATTGGCCCATTTTGTAGCACCTGCAAATAAGAAACCTACTATGCCAAGTATAGACCATATATGTGTTTCCTTACAGGTTATAGAGAAAGAGCAGCTTGGATCTCTGCTTTCAGAACCAGCCTAAGGTTATGGAACATTATTTTTTAGTGTTCTCTATACGTTTCCTCAAGGAGAAAGCCCCCCCCCCACCCCCCCCCCCCCACCTCTATGTCAAAGATATAAAAACAAAAAATACGAGTAAATTGTACTGTAATGTCCCCAAAAAACACTAGCAGTAATACTACAGTATACTACAGTCCGTATAGTATAGTAGTAATAGTATAGTATATACTACTCTTTTTTTAATACAGTATTTTTACTATAGTAAACTGTAAATAACTACTTAAGGCTCATATAAAATGTCTGGAATGAGTCAATGGAATATGGTATCAACACATCGCGCAGATGTGGTTTCAATGTGGTTGATACCACTCCATTGACTCCATGCAGACATTATTATGAGCGTCCTCTCCTCAGCAGCCTCCACGGTTCCGGCTATAGTATACACTATAGTATTTATTCATGTGGGTGCTCCTGTCTGTCATCCTGACACAGGTAGGTCAAAATAAGAGAAGGGAACAGAAACCTACTCTCTCTCCTCCATCTCTTTTCTTTCTTTCTTTCTCCTTCCTCTCTTTCTCTCTCTCTCTCATTCCAAACAGACGCCCTCCTCTCCAGGCTGTATTAATATTTAAGTTCAGGCGCTAGAAAGGAGTCAGCCATGAAGAGAGAGAGAGAGCAGAAGAGAGAGAGAGAGAGAGAGAGAAGAGAGAGAGAGAGAGAGAGAGAGAGAGAGGAGAGGAGAGAGACGAGAGAGAGAGGAGAGAGAGAGAGAGAGAGAGACGAGAGAGAGAGATGAGAGAGAGAGGTGAGAGAAGGAGAGAGGAGAGATGTGAGAGAGGAGAGAGCATGATAGAGGGGGGGGAGAGAGAGGGGGGGGGCGAGAGAGAGAGAGAGATAGAGTGAGAGAGAGAGAGAGCGATGCAGAGAGAGAGCATG
Organism: Salvelinus sp. IW2-2015; assembly: GCF_002910315.2. Classification (NCBI taxonomy): domain Eukaryota; kingdom Metazoa; phylum Chordata; class Actinopteri; order Salmoniformes; family Salmonidae; genus Salvelinus; species Salvelinus sp. IW2-2015. Next base: position 39,410 of record NW_019945546.1, on the reverse strand, counting down.
AGAGGAGAGCATGTAGAGAGAGTAGCGAGAGAGAGCGGAGAGATGCAGAAGAGCATGAGAGATAGAGAAAGCAGAAGAGAGACATGAGAGAGAGAGAGAGCAATGAGAGAGAGGAGCAGAGTGAGAGCGAGAGAGAGGAGAGAGCATAGAGAGAGAGCAGAGAGAGCGAGAGAGAGAGAGAGATAGATTAGAGATGAGAGAGAGAGCAGAGCTAGAGAGAGAGGAGAGCGAGAGCGAGAAGAGAGGAGAGGAGAGATGGATTGAGAGAGAGAGCATGAGATGAGCAGTTGAGGCATAGAGAGTGGAGCAGAGGAGCAGAGCAGAGAGAGAGCATGAGAGAGAGAGAGAGGAGAGAGAGAGAGAGAGAGAGAGAGAGCATGGATAGAGGAGAGAGAGATGAGAGATGAGAGATCGAGAGCTGAGAGAGCGAGAGAGAGAGAGAGAGCAGAGAGAGAGACGAGAGAGAGAGAGAGAGAGAGAGAGAGGAGAGAGAGAGAGAATTTTAGAGCATGCATGTGGCATGTAGAGTCGGATGCTGAGAGAGAGAGCGAGAGCATGAAGAAGAGAGAGAGAGAGAGAGAGAGAGAGAGAGAGAGAGAGAGAGAGAGAGAGAGAGAGAGGAGAGAGAGCAGATTGAGAAGGAGCATTGGGCAGCAGAGCACGGAGAGAGAGAGCGAGAGAGAGCGAGAGAGAGAGGAGAGAGAGGGGAGGAGGGAAGAAGAGAGAGGATGAGAGTGCCGAGAGGAGACAGATGATGATGAGAGAAGAGATGATAGAGTGAGAGAGAGCATAGACTGAGAGTAGGAAGCGAAGAGAGAGAGAGAGCTGGAGAAGAGAGAGACATGAGACGGAAGGGAGAGAGGAGAGAGCGGAGGAGCATGAGAGTAAGGAGCGATGAGTAAAGAGAGCGGGGAGAGCATGGGATGAGAGAGAGCTAAGAGTGAGAGAGAGAGATGAGAGAATAGAAGAGAGAGCAGAGAGAGAGAGAGGGAGAGAGAGAGAGAGCGTGTGGAAAAATGAAAATAGAGTGGAGAGAGCGAAAAAGAGAGCGAGAGAAGAGAGGGCGAGGTGAGAGCTGAGAGTGAGAGCTGGAGAGCTGAGGCGATCGAGCGAGGTGAGAGCGAGAGAGAGAGAGAGAGAGAGAGTGAGAGAGAGCATGATAGAGTGAGAGAGAGCATGATAGAGTGAGAGAGAGCATGATAGAGAGAGAGAGAGAGAGAGAGAGAATCAACCAACCCTCACCCCCCAAAATGTTAAATTACTGTAGGGAGCCTACGGGGCTGAATCTGGCACTAACTCTGCCTCTGTACTTCTGTATCAGTGTCTTTGTACCAAAGACTAACACAGAGGAAGAAAAACTCTGAAAGCCACCGACGACACCCTGAGCATTTTCCTAGTGACAATGAGTAAACAGACTGCACTGCCACAGATGAAAACGTTTGCTTAACCTCACTGACAGTGTAGTGTGTGTGTTTGACTCATTCTTGTTCCTTGGTGTTTATGTTAAATGACGCAGTGCGGGTGTGGGGCGCTAGCGTTGTGTTTGCCAGCCGGGTCTATTTGACTGATACGGACCCTGGGAAAGAACGGAGAGCGTTATGACCGATCCCATCCCACCCAGGCCTGGCCCAGTGTGGCTGGGGCGACACAGAGCTCTGATAGCAGCAACAAATGAATGAGGCTGATTTAAATCCCATACACTGTATTCTCCTCAGGCAAAGCGCTAACAGCTAGCCATTAGCAAAGAGAGGAGATACATACTGTAGAGATTTAGGGGAACTCTATTCAGCAGATCCCACAAGAACAACAACAACCAGACTAAACTAGACAAGCTGAGATCAGACCATACTAGATGAGCCAAGGCCAGATAAATAAGATGATTTACTAAGAGCAGAGCAGAAAAGACGAGCACAGACTGCAAGAGTGGGCTACTTGCCCAACCTCAGATCCATAGTTGACCCATCATGTACAGACACCAGTCAGAGGGACACACTGGGGAAATGAGACTTTTCTCTTGTCCCAATCAGGGAACAGATTACTTGAAATAGATACAGAGAAAGGAGGATGAGAAAAAGAGAACGAGAGTGTGGTTTGATTCTGGAGTAAGAAATCAACAACTATTGACGGCTCTGTGATCGATCGGCCAGGGCTGGTTTGCTGACGCAGGAATTAACTGGTGGCTAACAGGACGGAGACGGCTGATTGGTTCTTAGTTGTGAGAGCGTTCTATCACCAGACCTCGAAGGGAACACTTGTCCCTCTAGTAGTTTAATTAATATCACAGATCCTACATGCCCTCCATAGATAACTAATATGAGTACCGCTCCAATGGATACATTGCCATAGACTGTTTACTCTGTTACCATGCAAACGGTAGTGGAGCATCGGMTCTCGGACCAACAGGTTCCGAGACAGCTTCTTCCCCCAAGCCATAAGACTGCTAAATAGCCAATTAATGGTACCCAAACTATCTGCACTGACTCTGTCTTGCATTGACCCTACGCACACTCACTAGACTATATATACACACTCACTAGACTTTATATACACACTCACTAGACTTTATATACACACTCACTAGACTACATATACACACCATATACACACTCACTAGACTTTATATACACACACTCACTAGACTTTATATACACACTCACTAGACCATATATACACACACTCACTAGACTTTTATATACGCACACTCACTAGACTTTATATACACACACTCACTAGACTTTATATACACACTCACTAAACTACATATACACACCAATTACACACTCACTAGACTTTATATACACACACTCACTAGACTTTATATACACACTCACTAGACCATATATACACACACTCACTAGACCATATATACACACACTCAATAGACTTTATATACGCACACTCACTAGACTACATATCACACCATATACACACACTCCATAGACTTTATATACACACACTCACTAGACTTTATATACACACTCACTAGACTACATATACACACCATATACACACTCACTAGACGACATATACACACCATATACACACTCACTAGACTACATATACACACACCATATGCACACTCACTAGACTATATATACACACCATATACACACTCACTAGACTTTATATACACACCATATACACACTCACTAGACTACATATACACACCATATACACACTCACTAGACTATATATACACACACCAATATACACACTCACTAGACTACATATACACACCATATACACACTCACTAGACTTTATATACCACACTCACTAGACTTTATATACACACTCACTAGACTACATATACACACCATATACACACTCACTAGACGACATATACACACCATATACACACTCACTAGACTACATACACACACCATATACACACTCACTAGACTAATATACACACCATATACACACTCACTAGACTATATATACACACACCATATACACACTCACTAGACTTATATACACACCATATACACACTCACTAGACTATATATACACACCATATACACACTCACTAGACTATATATACACACTCACTAGACTATATATACACACCATATACACACTCACTAGACTATATATAGACACCATATACACACTCACTAGACTATATATACACACTCACTAGACTATATATACACACTCACTACACTATATATATACACCATATACACACACTCACTAGACTATATATACACACTCACTACACTATATATATACACCATATACACACTCACTAGACTATATATACACACTCACTACACTATATATACACACCATATACACATTCACTCAAACACACTAGATCGAAACTCTCCCACACACAAACCCATGCACATTCACATAAACTACTGTACACACACCACACACACACACACACACACACACCACACACACACACACACACACACACACACACACCACACACACACACACACACACACACACACACACACAACACACACACACACACATACACACACACACACACACACACACACACACACACACACACACACACACACACACACACTCAGCATTTGCTTCTTCTACTCTGTTCTTTATTTTACTATTATTGTTTATCATCCTGTTGCCTTGTCATTTTACCCTGCCTTCATGTACAGACAGTCTCTACCTCAAATACCTTATACCTCTGCACATTGATGTGTGGTACTGGTACTCCCTGTATATATCTCCTTTCCTGTGTATTTTATTGTATTCCTCTTGTGTTAGTATTTTATTTGTGTTAATATTTTTAACTCTGCATCGTTAGGAAGGGCCCGTAGGCAAGCATTTCATGGTAACGTCTACACCAGTTGTATTTTTCATATGTGATGAATACAATTAGATTTCATTTGATAATCAATGGAAATATCATCACCATTTTTTTTTACGTTGATAAACATCTATGCATCTCACTCCCTTTGAGAAAATCCCATTCTATTACAGTGTATGATATTGCTGCATAGTGTGGATTCTGATCGTTGGTGTAAAGACTGCCATGTGCATAGAAGGAGGACATGACGGTGTGCATAATGAACGGTAGAGAGATTACCAGTCCTTCTTACGTCCCTCCCATGACAGGTACAAGCGTTTCGCTGCACCTGCGATAACATCTGCAAATCTGTGTACGCGACCGATAGACTTTGATTTGAACAATATATTTGCATCAGGCCCTTGTAATGGATATGACATGGATACCTGTATTCGTATGAAGGGTAACATCCAGCCCATATTACACACACACACACACCACACACACACACACACACACCACACACACACACACAACACAACACACACACACACACACACACACAACACACACACACACACACCACACACACCACACACACACACACACACACACACACACACACCACACACACACTCCTTTCCTGTATATGTAATTGTATTCCTTTAAGTGAAAGGGTGAACCACTGCTAATGTCCAGATAAGTGAACTGACCTGCACAAGACGACAATCCCGCACAACCAACTGTCATGTCCCATTGAAACGTGATGGACTGCAGCCAAAGGTCAACTACAGCACAATGATCGCACACACCTAGTACTCTGTTCTCGATACGACACCCACGGCGGAGGATGGTGTCACCAGAAATCAGAGGCCACCAGCCCCCACTGCTACACCACTACTGCAGAACTCCTACACTA